>NW_024425008.1:18156359-18186525 GCF_017311325.1 Ursus maritimus
TTTTATTCCTCGTGGTTCTAACAGTCTTAAAATATAGATTGCTTGAATTGTAGCTCTCCTTTCTGCATGATAATCAGAAAAGGTCTTGTCAATTCTGAAGAAAAGCTTGGGGGTGTGGGGAAGATTGAGGGATTGACAGATTATATCTATACAAAAGCCCTAGATCAGGCTTAACTTTTAAAAAATGCATCATCAAGGATAGAAGTTTTATTATAAATTTTAAAAATACCAAATTCTGTCCTTAGCAACCATCCTTTTCTGTCTTCAACTTTTCCAATAATAATTATGGAATTATGTCACATTGTTAATAACCAACTAAATTTTATTTTTATGTTATCATCATAACTTCTTAATAAAATAAAAAAAATTATAGAAATTATAGATATACCAATGTATGCAAGCAGGCCTTTTTAAATTGAAAGCTATATTTACAAGAATATAGGTATTTTATTTCTAATCACTCCATATTTATATTAAATTCTCTTCTGTATACCCATAACCTAAACAGTGCTTAGAGTTGACACTTTTCAATTAGTAGAAATTATTCAAAAACACAATATCTTGTGATTCAAGTTTCTAACTCTGACATTTATTTGGCCTGCTATACATTTCTCAAATATGTATGTGAGGAGAAATAACTTTTCAGGTCTTTCCCTAAACTCTAAGAGGTTAGATTGAGACATGAAAAAGAATAGGAAAATAATAGTGTTCTTGAATCATTGTGGGTAGAGAATGTTGTGGAGTTTCTGACAACTTAAAATTTCCTTTTCTACTACACTTAAAATCATGATTTTCCATGGCACCCAATGGAAGGCTGATCTCCACAAGAGGAAAGCAGCAGAATTCTGAAACTATGACCTTTATCTCTTGTAATCTTCCTGAGAGCCCTCAAAAATTTCCATTGCCCCTACACCATAAACATCCCAGTATGATAAATAATGTCACCTTCATTATTATCCTCTTTAAAATATGTAGTACATCTGAGATAAGATTGACTATAGTGAAAGATGTAATAAAATCATGAAAAAAAAGTCAGAAATATATTGTCAAATAATAATTGTAAAGTAGGTAATTCAGAACAGTTGTCCTGCTGAAGATGGCTAAAACATCTGAACAAAATACATTTACAATTATCTTCAAAGTGCAAAAATATTAACAAGATACTAGGCATAGCTAGGAAAAATTCAGTATATTAGACTAGAACTCAGAAAAATAACACTAACACTCAGAACTCTCTTTGCCCTGAAGTCACTTGCTGATGAGAAGGAGGGGAAGAAGAAGAAGAAGATGAAGGAAAGAGTTCATGGCTAAACTGACTTGGAAAGCAGCACAGAAAAGGAGACAAATCAAAGTCAAGTACCCATTAAACAACTTTCAATAAAACTAGGATATCAAGGGTAAAATCCAAATGATGAGTCAAAGGGAGATAAAATAGCCCTTGAGTGAACTTGAGGCTTCACTTCCAATAATTTTGCCTGTATAGAGTACTGAAAGCTTTGAATTTAGATTAAGATGGTCTTCCACTGATTGTACTTAAATTACTCAGGAGAAGAAACCAAAAATTTTCTCATAGGATAATATCATTATCTCAGGATTTGTATTATATTTATAATTATAATTTTTTAAAGAGTTTATTTATTTGTCAGAGAGAGAGAGAGAACAAGCAGGGGGAGCAGCAGGCAGAGGGAGAAGCAGACTTCCCACTGAGTAGGCAGTCTGATGCAGGACTCAATCCCAGGACCCTGGAATCATGACCTGAGCCTCAGGCAGATGCTTAACTGACTGAGCCACTCAGGCATCCCTATAATTATTTTTTATTAAAAAGTATGAAAGAAAGAGATAGTAGACTATATGACACAATAAATGAGGGTCAGTGGATGAAACATAAATAGAAACAGTTCATACATCCAGATATATTGGGATTATTAGACCAAGAAGGCAGAACTATGAGTATTAATTCAAAGAAGTTAAAGCTGAGCAAAAAACTTATTAGGTAATTAGAAACTATAAAGGTAATATAGTAAATATAATAAAATAAAATTATACATAAAAAATAACAATACTTAATCAATAGATGGGCTTTAACTGGATATTTGATGTATTTTTTAAGTAACTAGATAAGTGGAAAATATGGTCAAAATAATTGTATAGAATGTGGCATAAAAATGAAAAATTATGGAAGAAAAGGAAAAGAATATGAGAGACATATAGGATACAAGGAGAAGTTCAAATATAAGTGTAATTGGAGTCCCAGAGGGAACGGAAGGGGAAAATTGGATGAAATAGTATTCAAGACAGACAACAATCCACAGACTGAAGAAATCAGCCCACAGATTGAATAAATCAAATAATTCCAAGGACAGAAAGTAAAACAAAATCAGTACAGACACATCGTAGTAAACTCTAGAAATCAAAGACAAAAGGAAATTCTTTAAAAAAAAAAAAGTAGAGGAAAATACAGATTATCCTTAGAGAAAGTGTTCCAACTTCTTAAAATAATGGGAGGCCAGAATATATTAAAGGAACATATTGATTCAGCTGAAGGAAAACTATTGCCAATTTGAGAAAAATATCTTTCAGAATGAAGTCATTTTCACAACACGCATACACACACACACACACACACACACACACACACACCAGAAAAGTCACTACAGCAGACACATGGTAAAGCAAATTTCCAAGGGTGTTCTTAAGGCAGAAGAAAAATGATTCCATGTAGGAAGCCAAAGAAATAAGAAAAATTAACAGGTGAAAAAAAGCAAAAATTTATACATTCAAAATGAACAGTGACTCAATAAAATAATAACAAGAATGTCCCATGGTTCTCTGTGTGTGTGTGTGTGTGTGTGTGTGTATGTTTGTGTGTTTATGACATGATAAACAACAGCATATAAATTTGTGAAAGGACACAATAGAGGTTATGTTTTTTAATGTTCTTGTGCTATCTGGAAGTAAGATAGAATTATACAAAACATTATCCTTTGATAATTTGATGATTCAGCTTTTAAATACTTAGGCCAATGACAAAGATTTTGAAGGAATGAATAAATTCCAAAATAATAGAGGAGAAAATAGATTGCTTTATATATATGCGTATGTACACCCATACATACACATATATATACATGTATTTATACATTTATATTTATCAATATATATAATTAAAGAAGTCAAGAGAGTAAAGAACCAAAGAACAAATGAGAAAAGTAAAAGGCATAACATGAGATAATGATAAACATTTTAATTTATCCATAATGACATCAAATATTAATGACTAGTTAATACGGTGTCACCCTGTTTTTTTATCTTATCTTTATGATCTTTACTAGAGATACATCAAAAATGTTAGAATATATGAAGTTTGTAAAAAAAAAAATGTAGCTATATTGGGGTGCCTGGGTGATACAGTCAGTTAAACAACTGACTCGGTTTTTGGCAGTCGTGATCTCTGGGTCGTGAGACCCAGCCGCACATTGGAATCCACACTGAGCTCAGAGTCTCCTTGAGATTCTCTCTTCTTCTCCCCCTGGCCCTCCCACTTGTGCTTTCTCTCTCTCTCTCTCTCTCTGTCTAAAATAAATAAATAAATCTTTAAAATAATGTAGCTATATTAACCTAGTAAAAAAAAGGTAAAATATAAAACAAGAGAGGCTAGATTATTTGCTATTCCAAAAATTCAGTGGCATTCAAGACAAAGAAAAATTTCTCTTTCCTGCTGTATGTCTTATCAGTTCAACAGAGAGCTCAGCACCTCACGGTTACTAAGAAAACCAGGTTGAGGGAGGACTCCTCTCAACACTTGTTTTCACTATTGCTGCAGTAGTGAAAAGAACATGGCAAATGAAGCACAGTGCACTGTATCTTAGAACTTCTGACCTGAAGGGACACATACCAATTACACTTACATTTTTTGACCCAAAAAAATCACATAGCCACACTTATATTCAATAGAGTTGAGTAAAATCAACACTTCCATGTGCAATCCTAAATTGTCATATATTAACTAGTTTGGTCTCTAAATTAATAAGTACATATCTTATATAATACACATTTATGAATAAATTAACAGAATTAAAATATGAAATATACAAAAGAACTCTCAATATTGGCTATCTAAAATTAAAATACAGCTTATTTATCCAACCCAGTGCTTACTTGCATAATACCTTCTGACTGAGCTCCCAGCATGTCCCTTTGTGGAAGAGACATCATTTTAAACCATCAAGTGGAATAATCTCCAGAGAGAGCTCCTTTTCTGCTTAGCAGTGAACACATTTGCCAAGAGATTGATATTTGAGTGAAGGCTGATTTAATAGATTTGGATATTTCGAAATGACTGCTCTGCCAGATTTCAACAAAATAAATTCAACATTTATTCTAAGAAATCCACACATACAACGACCAAGGAATCCTAGTGTGGTTAAAAGTGAGAGATAAGGGTATTAGAAATATCAGCTGCCTAAGTAATCAAATATATAAGGCTGTAGAGTCTATAATTGGATCTAAATACACCACTCGCGGATTCTTAGTTTAAGGTTGTGGAAAAAGTCTTACTAATTCCTGGTTCAAAGCTTTTATTTATCTTAAAAATAGCTCTAAGGTTTAAAGTTTTATTGGAAAAATGGACTATGCAAACAACCAAGATGACATGTAACAGTGCCAGCTCAATAGGAAACCATGACATGGTAATTTTAGCTCCAATAACTGAGGAGGATGTGGGTTTAAAACAAAACAAAACCAAAAAACAGAAGCACAGTTATATTTATCCTAAACATCACTGGCAGGAACCTAGACATATTTTGTGTTTTTAACAGAAACTTTGGTGAATTTGTTCCAGATTAAGCTTATTTACCAGTTGGTTACTTGAAATGGAATGACTATCTGTGCTTTCCTTAACGAGTATTGTTATTTTTATTTTTATTTTTTCAAATGAAGTCAATGGCTGAAATTTGGAATGTCAGATAAGAATGGGTGCAGATAACTGATTTAAAGATATCCTTGATTTTTGGACTGTTCTGATCATATCATTGATGTAGTACTTTAATTTGATCCACACTTGACTTCAAGTACTTAGCTTACTTAAAATTATGTGTTCTTAAATAGGCTTGAAAGTAGAAATTCCATTTCCAACAAAGTATTTACTTAAAAGTTTTAATTTAACCTTGAAAAGTTTTTAGGGATGATGGTTGGTTTGTAATTATAGTGATTTATGCTTTTAAAAAGTGAATCAAAAGTTAGTGGAAAAAAAGGAAGAAGGAAATTAACAAGGTAACAGCTAAAAATTAGGCCTTTATTTTCAATGAAAAGTAAGTAACCTTGATAATTACCATGTCATTTTTTTTTTTTTTACCATTTCAGAATGTTAGAACCAGTAATGCTTCCTAACCAGTTAATATGTGTTCAGTAAGAAAGAGTTCAAGAGCTAAACAAGAATGGTTTATACCATCACATCCCATTTGGTAATTCACGATATTCACTAATTGTTTGGCTACATCCTTCAATAAAGGAATGTATTTAACTGGAGTTTCCCAAAAATGTTTGATAACAAAATGATTTGTTGCACAAGAAAATCTATTGACATTTTGCAGAACACTGGATTTTCAAAAACCCCAATCAACAGCAGATCCCTTAATATATATAACTAGGGTAATACTTTCCATTTTCAAACATGTTTTTCCCATATTTGCTCAAATGCTGGTCTATAAAGAATATCCTGTAACTTTCTAAGTATTTGCATTATTTTATTATTTCACATTTTTGTATATGTATTTCTCTGCTGTCAGAGCCTTAGCTACAATGATTCTCTTTCTGAGGAAGGGTGAATTAGAAAATTCATGCACATTCTTCAAAACTCTATATACCTTTGTATGACTTCTTCTTTGGACTAGGTACTATGCTAGGCATTGAGAACAAAACTGACAGAGTTCTGATTTCATGGAGTCTACAATTAAGTTGAAAAGAAAAACACTAGATAGATATGGACACATATGTTATAAAATATCATAAATGAATATGACAAATAATAATAGCTCAGGTTTAGATTGGAAGTAGAGGACAACTTCTAAGGAAGTAACATTGAAGCTGAAATGAAGAAATGTCTGAAATAAGGTGGAGGAAATCTGGCATCACTGAAGGGTAATAAAGGATAAAGTTGTTTGGGAGCCTAGGTGGCTCAGTCAGTTAAGTGTCTGCCTTAGGCTTGGGTCATGATCCTAGGGTCCTGAGATCAAGTCCCACATAGGACTCTCTGCTCAGTGAGGAGTCTGCTTCTTCCATTTCACTCTCCCTCTGTGTTCTCCCTCTCTCTCGCTCAAATAAATAAATAAAATATTTTTTTTAAAAAAGGATAAAGCTGTTGTTTGAAATATCAAAATTACTTTGCACACCTGTGCTCTAATTTTTAAAGACCACAATTTACATCATCTCTTACATACTCAAACTGAACATAAATCTCCTTTGACATCATCTTTCTCTTAATTTCTGAACAGAAGACTGGGCCTCATACTTCATGAGAAAAATACTAGTAGATACACAATGACAAGAAAACGTTTTATCTTCTCACCACAAAGTCTATTAGCTCAGCAAACATTGAGATAAAGAAATATGAAAACCACACCAAGACACATTATAAGCTATTGCTCAAAACAAATAAAAAGAAAATCTAAAAAGCAGGTAGAGAAGGACACATGTATACAGAGAAACAAAGATAAGAATGGCAACAGATTTTTCAACAGAGAGACTGTAAGAGAGGTTAGTAAAACAACATTCTATATACAGAGAAAATATCTCTCAAAAATAAATAGAAAAAAGAAAATCAACAAAAATAATATGAAATGCATTAAAATAGACAAACAGATGGTAGATTGAAAGATATATAGATAGATGATAGCTAGATGATAGATGATGATAGACAGGTGATAGATATATGATAGATGATAGATAGATAGATAGATAGATAGATAGATAGATAGATAGATAGATGATAGAAAGATAGATAGATGATAGATGATAGACAGATAGCTCCGGAAGAATTTATCACTAGCAGACCTGCAGGATGAGAAAGATTTAAAGAAAATCCTCAACCAATAAAGGGATCAATATCTGATTGAATAAAAAACACGATCTATATACTGTTGTGTTAGTTTCCTAGGACTGCTGTAACAAAGTATCACAAACTAGAGAGTTTAAAACAACAGAAAATTTATTATCTCACGGACCTGGAGGCTAGAAGTCCTAAATCAAGGTGTCCACAGAGCCATAGAAACTTCCATGTCTCTTCCTAACTTCTGCTGGTCCTTGTTCCTTAGCTTGCAGATGCATTATTTCAATCTCTGCCTCCATCTTCACATTGTGTTCCCGCTCTACATGTGTATCTCGGTGTTCAAATTTTCTCTTCTTAAATGACACTTGTTACTGGATTAAGGTCCATCCTAATCTAATAGGATTTCATCTTAAATTGGTTACATCTGCAAATCCTATTTTCAAATAAGGTATACTCATAGGTACCAGTGGTTCAGACTTCAACATATAATTTTGGGTACAGAATTCAATCCAAAACACAAGCCTACAAGAAATACATTTAAATACAAATAGATAAATAAATAAATTGAAAGTTAAAATATGGAAAATTATATACCATTAGTTAAAAGAAAGCTGGAGTGGCTATTCATAAATGCAAAACAAAGTAGAATTCAGAGAAACATATTATAATAATAAAGGGTTAATTCACCAAGACACTAACAATTCTGAACATTTATGCACCTAACAACATAGCTATTAAAAAAAAAACAACAAAAAAAAACTCAGAAGCCAAAGAACTTAGAAAAATGCAGAGTTATAGTCAGAAATTTCAATGTTCCTTGCTCAGAAATCGATATAATGAGTAGACAAAAACATCAGCAAGGACTTAGAAAACCTAAGCAGCACCATCAATCAACTTGACTTAATACACATTTATAAAACATTCCACTCAAAAGCAGCAGAATATTTATTCAAGTACACATGGAACCATATTACCTTCTGGCCATAAAACATTTCTTGTTAAATTCAAAAGGACTCAAGTCATGACCATAATTCAATTAAATTTGTCAAAACTATAAACTTCTCTTCAAAATGTACAGTGAAAAGAATTAGAAGACCAGCTACAGACAAGAAAATATTTTCAGATTATATATCTTATAAATGACTTCTGTCCAAATGTATTTAAAAACTCTCAGAACTCAAAACTAACAAAAAATATCTCCAATATATAAAAGGAGAAATTATTTGAGCAGGTACTTCAACGGGGAAGAAATATAGATGGAAAATAAGCACATGAATAGATGCTTATCTGGGAAATGATTAGGGAAATGTAAATTAAAATCCCAATAAGATGCTATACCACACATTTAAAAAATGGATACAATGAAAAACAGTAACAATCTGATTGTACCAAGTGTCACCTGTTTGCAATGTAAAATGCTACAACCGCTTTGGAAAATAGTGTGGCATTTTCCTAAAACTTCAAATATATACATTCCATATGATTGATTCCTTTTTAGGCATGGTTGTTTACCCAAGAGAATAGAAAGCAGGTATTCATACAAAGGCTTAAGAGTGAATGTTTGTGGCAGATTCATTTGCAATAGACCAAACCTACAAAATATCCTAATGCTCATCAACTGTTTAATGAATAAACAAAATGCAGTATATTCATACAATGGAATACCATTCAGCAGTTCCCATGTTTGTGTGTTTATTTACATATACTTAAAAATTTTACTGGGGCATGATTCACATACCATAAAAGTCACCCATTGAAAAATGTAGAATGCAATGGGTTTTTATTTGTTTGTTTGTTTAGTAAACTTTTGTTTGTTTTAGTACATACAACCATTAGCGCAATTCTAGAACAATTCCGTAGCAAAGGTTTCTCCTGCTTGTCTGCAGTGGATCCCTGTCCCACTCTCAGGCTCAGGCAAACACATTTTGTCTCTATAGTTTGCCTTTCTACAAATGTGGCCTCACTAAAAAATTTAACTTTTGTAGATATTCTTTATAAATGTAGCCATATAATATATAGTTTCTTATGTCTAGTCTTTTACTTAGAATGTGTTGAGGTTTAACTATGTTATTCTGTAAATCAGTAATCTATCTTTTTACTGTTGTTATGGCCAGCTATGACCTCTCTGTTGCCCTCATAATGGCTGCTTTCCTGTGTTATTTCTTATCCACAATGTACCATTTTTATAGTTGATCATTGCTTATGGTTTCTTGAATTTTCTTGGATTCTGTTTTTCATCCTATTTTATGATTGGTTCTCTTCAGTCTCTTTTTCCAAATCTTTTTCTTTGTTAGTTTGGTTGTCTCAATATCTCAACTTGGATGTCTCAACTGCTTCTCCACAGTTTTTTTGACTTGCTAAAATTACTAGACTTAAGCATTATCTATAAATATATTTGAAAAATATAAACCTTTGTTTATGGTTAGAGATATAACTTCTATGTTTAAATTTCTACTAATGTCTGAGAAATATTATAAATCTAATATTACTAAAACATAAATCTTGATTCCCATCCCCCCAAAATGTTTTTTTATTCAGGCTTCAACATCTCAGCAAACCCCATATCCAAGAATGATATACAATTTCCAATGATAAAATCATGTTTCTCAAAAATATTCTAAATCTATTGCTTTCTACATAATGCTATCTCCAATTTCTCCATATTCCAAGCCACTTATATATACATAAATATTCCCACTCTCTAATTATGTCACCTGCTATGAATCTTTCTCTAATATAATCCATTCTGGACACAGAAACCTGGGTATTTTTTTAAATTTAAATATAAATGTTATACTTAAAATCTTTGAATATCTTTTTATCACATTGCAATAAAATTTAGACTGCTTAATCTTCTGTGTGAGGTTATAACTTGGCCGCTGAATACATCTCTACTTTTATCTCATACACACTTCACACTTGTATACTTCATGCATACTAGGTCACTTCCCATTTCACAACCATGAAAAAATAATCTCCATGTGAATGCCTTCTCACTAAATATCCCCCATGGTGGAGAATGTGTTTTCTCTAGAATTTAGCATGGCCCATCATTCAACACATTTGTGTCTCTTCATAAGTAACTTCTTAACATCAGTAAATCTAAATGAAGTCTCTGTTACTATCTAAAGTTACCTTATGATTTATTTATTTGTATGGTTCCTTTTGTAAGTTTCTTGAGAATCCAAAAATACTTCTTACATTGAGAAGTCTGGTATAGATGCTCAATATATAATTGAATGAATTATGATTAATATAGACAAATTTAGGAATGTTTAGAGCCTTATAGGGCCATGCTTATGTATTTGGAGTTTATCCTCAGTGTAATGGGAAAGCTAATGAAGAAACTATTTTAAGTACAGACAGTCATCAATATGTTTGCATTTAAAACATTTCACTCTGAATCCAGTTTAGAGAAAAAATTCAAAGGTATGTAATAAGGAATTTGGTTTTGCCTAAGGAGGTATCTGGCCATTGCCCTTAGCTTCTCAGAAGTAATCTATGTCATACATGATAAGATTATCTTTGTTTAGGGCAGGGGCTGGCCATACTGAATTTTAGGGTGAATTCAGTTTTACTCAATGGTTTTAGTCTGGGACTGGCCAAACCAGAAAGACCAACCACGTGATTTCAGGTAGGGGCTTTGGGTCACAAAATATCAGTTTACCTGGAGATTGAGGTCAACCATATGGGAAATCAATCAGTGGATCATGCCTACATAATGGAACCCCAATAGAAAAATTGGACAATAGAACAACAGCAAGCTGAATTTTGTTGGCGATATTCTATGGGAATGTTGTACATCGATTTCAAGAGGGTAATATCTTCTGAGAAAAAAACCAACAACAGAAGTTTTGCATTTGAAATTTTTTGGGTCTTTGTCCTATATTCATAGGATTCTTTGATTTTAATTTGTATCAATACCCTGTGATAAACCATAACCATGAGTATAACAGCTTTTCACTGATTTTTATGCATCTTTCTAGCAGATTATGGAGTCTGAGGATGATTTTTGGGTACTCCTCAAGCTTGTAGTTTATGTCAAAGTGAGGATGATCTTCTGGAGAACTATGTGCAATCTGAACTTGATAGTTGACTCAAAACTTTGCAGTTTGGCCAATTCTGAGTGATAAGAAAACAAAATCAAATTCCTATATTCCAGACAGATTATTTTGTCTGACCAAGCAAGAGATACTAGTGAATTAGATTTTAATGGTTTACATTCGTGTTGAAGAATATGAATGAATTTAAGATGTATATGGAATTTAAATCAACAACAGTTTATTGATGGGTTGGATGTGAGGAATGAATAATAAAGAAATTTGTAACAATTTCAGTAAGATGGTGAATTAAGGCTGTTATAAATATACAGAAATGCTACATAAAACATACCACAAATAAAAAGAACATTAAAGTCTGAAAGAAAGTAATTGTCCAAGTGCCAGAAATGAAGAGATACTAAAGTGAAGATAGTAAATACAAGCTAATGGTGTTTGTAAAAATTTGCATTCTGTTTGGAGACCCTAAGGATTGAGACTCTATTTAAACCACCAACATTATAAGAACAAAAACAAATAAACAAACAAAAACATGATTGTGGGTCTCTTGAAATACAGGCAATATTGGATGGAGATCTCATAAATTCAGATGTGTCAATTGACTTTTATTTTTTAAGAGAAATAAAAGACATGCCCTTTCCTGGAAAATGGAGTAAAAAAAGAACTTTTTAGGAAGTCAACTATGAGAAGGTGAAAAACACTTTCATACGCTAAACTTGAGCATAGTAATCAGAGAAATATAGGTGAATGCATAAAATAAAATATAAATATAAAATAAAGACAATTAGAAACCATAATGCCAGGTAAGTAGGAAGTCCTTAATTTCTCTTTTAGAAAAGTCATGTTCATCTCCACTATAAAAAAATAATAATAATTATAATTATACTGAGCACTCACTATTTATGAAAAGTATACTTATTAGCACTTTTATATTAATTTTTAATTCTACTTTCACTAATCTCCCCACAAATACTGGGAATGAACCTCATTAGAAAAGCTACTGTAGCTGGTACATCATTCCCTTGGTGAAAAGGAAGAGATCAACCTAAGATAAAGAGACACGGGCCAAAAGTTTAATTCTTCTAAACTCTCATCACGAGAGTTGGCATGATGGAACGATACTGAAAAAAATCTAACTTCCTAGCTACCTCAAATTCTCATCTTTCACGTCCTCAAGGCTAATTGAAATGAAGAAAGTAAGAGAGCCAGAAAACTCAGGTGTAATAACCATACATGGTTAATTGC
Source organism: Ursus maritimus (assembly GCF_017311325.1). Classification (NCBI taxonomy): domain Eukaryota; kingdom Metazoa; phylum Chordata; class Mammalia; order Carnivora; family Ursidae; genus Ursus; species Ursus maritimus. Next base: position 18,168,708 of record NW_024425008.1, read on the forward strand.
TTTTATTTAAAATCTGTAATATTTTTAATTTCAGCTTTTTAAAAAGTTTCTGAACATATTTTTTTTTCTTATAAAATTTCTAACATGCTCTTCTGTCACTTTCCACCAGCAGTGCAACCACTATCTCTTATGAATATATTGGAAACAAATCTTAATTAAAAAGAATTTCCCTTAGAAGTGAAAGAAAGTTTCAACATTTAAAAAATGTCTTAAGTTAACTCTTTGGATTAAAAAAATAAAGGAGGAAGAAAGAACATATTATCATCTCAATAGTTTTAGAAAAAGAATTTGATAAAATATCCATTAATTTTATAGTAACTCATAGAAAGGTAGTAGTAGACTCTTTCACCGTATAAAGAATCTTTATCAAAAATATACTATAAAATATTTTTTCTTTAACTTCAAGGAAAAGGCAATATATCTAAAACTACTGTGACTATTTAGTATTTCACTGTAGATCCCAGCATTGCATAATAAAAAATGAGAGAGAGGAAGAAAGAGAGAGAGAGATTGAGAGAGAAGAGAGAAAAGGAAATGGAGAGAGAAAGGTATGTAAGTATGAGAGTTAGAAAGACAAACAAAAAAATAACTATTTATATTGATGAGATTCTTAAAACTAGTAACAATAAAGAAATGTTATCAAAGATAAAAAGTTTTCACATAGCTTTCCTAAACACAAAAATCAACAGTTAGAAAATTAAAATCTAAATGGATCTAATTGTTTTACAATTAAAACAGCAAGAAAGAAATAGAAACTGAAATACCTACCAACTAATCTAGTAACTGACATGGAGGTATGTGAAGAAAATTATAAAGCTGTGAAAGAGCATGAAATTCATCCTAACAATAGTAGACAAAACATTTTCATGGAAGAAGTCATTTTTCCCCAAATTTGTTCCCTTGGTAAAGTCTGGATTAAAATAACAGAAGAATTGACACATGACTTGATATTTTATGGTGAAATTCAGTATGACAATGAACTAATGATAATAATTAACATTTTCAAAAAGGATAATAAATAAACCTAAGAGACTGTAGTTTGAACACCTTGGTACTTTGCAATCATCTATGTTTAGCATATGTCGTTCCCTAAAATGGTCCTTCTGCACGACTTTCTTTGCCTGACATAGAACTATTCTTCAACATATTATGATCTGAAAGTCTTCCAATTCTTCTCCTGGTCTATCCTTTATCAGGCATTCTTAACCTTGTCTGTGCCATGGACCTTTCTCAAAATAAGGTGAAGAACATGGACTGCTTTTCAAAATAATGAATTTGAATATGTAAAATATTATATACAGAATAAAAATCGGTTATATTAAAATTGAAAAGTATTGCTTGTACTATATGTGATGTTAAGATAGGGAAAATAGGTACATTTATTCTTTTATCCACCTTAGCATTATTTGCTGTATTTTTCTTTCTATGTCTTATACAAAACTAATCTCTAAAGGATTTATTTTAAACTTACCTGATATTCTATTGATGAAAGTAAAGACAATAAGGAAAAATTCTGAGAAGCAATTTTTCTTAAACCAAAAATTGTTAAAAAGTAAAATTGTTTATTTACAAAATAATTAAATTTTCATAGAAGCAACTTAAATATTTTATTTATAATTTACTTCACTTTTATCATGAAAGTGATACTTATAAATCTACAGGTGGTAAAGGAAGGCTTAGGCTATTTAAATCACATATATTTAAAAAACAATGTAAATATCAACTTCACCAACATGCCCAATAAACAATAAACCCTTTGGGGAAAGAAGTGATTTTTTTAATCTCTAAGCCACATAGCGCATAATACCTGGTTCACTGTTGGTGCTACTGTTTGTTGAGTCTATGAATCAATTAACCAATAAACCAATAAATAAATTGCTTCACAAAATATCATTATTTGAAAATATCTTTTAAATATAACCACTCCTGGAAATCATGTGTACATATAGTTCTAATTTAAAATTAAATATTTTGAGTATAAAATACCTATAATTTATTAGAGTCAACATGTTTCACATTAAATCACTAGAACTTATTAATTGTATAACCAGAAGTTTGTATCTTCCGACCACTATCTCCACATTTTCCCTGTCCTTCAGCTCCTGGCATCTACCATTCTACTCCCTGCTTCTGTGAGTTCTATCTTTTTAGATTCTACATGTAAGTGAAATCATATAGTACTTGTCTTGCTCTGTCTGGCTTATTTCATTCAGCATAATGTCCTCTAGGTTCATCCATGTTGTTACGAATGGCAGAATTTCCTTCCTTCTTATGGTGGAATAATATTTGATATTGTTATATGATATATAGGTATAGATATAGCTATCTCACATTTTTAATACATTCATCTATCGGCAGACTCAGATTGTTTCCATACCTTGGATATTGTGAATGACGCTGCAATGAATATGGGAGTGCAGATACTTATTTGATATCCAGTTTTCATTTTCCTTAGGATATATATCCAGATGTGGAATTGCTGGATCATAAGGTGGCTCCGGTTTTATTTTTCTGAAAACATTTTTTTTTTCATAATGGCTATACTAATTTAAATGCAAGGGTCTCCTTTATCCACATCCTCACCAGTATTTTTATTTTATGTTATTTTATTTATTTATTTTAACATTTTATTTATTCATTTGACAGAGAGAGTACAAGCTGGGGGAGTGGCAGGCAGAGGGAGAGGGAGAAGCAGGCTCCCATTGAACAGGGAACCAGATGTGGGGCTCAATCCCAGAATTCTGAGATCATGACCTGAGCTGAAGGCAGATGCTTAACTGACTGAGCCACCCAGGCGCTCCTTACCGGTATTGTTAATGTCTTGTCTCTGGTAACAGCCGTTCTCATAGGTATGAGGCGGTATGTCAGTGGGTTTTAGTTTACGTTTCCTTGATGATGATGTTGAACATCTCACTCTCACTCTCTCAAATAAATAAATAAAATCTTCAATAAAATAAACTAAAAGTAATCTTGGGGCACCTGAGTAGCTCAGTGGGTTAAGTCGTCAATTCTTGATTTGGGCTCAGATCATGATCTCAGGGTCCTGGGATCGAGCCCTACATTGGGCTCTGTGCTCAGCAGGGAGTCTGCTTGAGATTCTCTCTCTTCTTCTCCTTCTGCCCCTGTCCCCCCACTGTCTCTCTCTAACATTAATAAATGAATCTTTTTTTTAAAAAAAGTAACAAAGTATAATATAAAATTTTAAGTCTATGCTTTTATTTCAGTCTCATAATCACTGTAAAATTAAGTATAATTCAATTTGTGACACCCATGACCAGCTATAAATATATATCTTGAGTGTCTCTTACTTTGTACATTAGATTATATAGAACTGCTGCACTCTGCTTGGTCAATTTTACTAACATTTGAAGAGATTTCTTTATTTAAGATTTTATTTATTTATTTGAGAGAGAGGGAAAAAGAGACCATGAGTGGAGGGAGGAGCAGAGTGAGAGGGAAAGCAGACTCCCCTCTGAGCACAGAATATGACACAGGGCTCCATCCCAGTACCTTGGGATCAGGACCCGAGCCAAAGTCAGACACTTAACTGACTAAGCCACCCAGGTGCCGCTTGAAGAAAATGTTTTAAAAACACACGCATTTAATGTCCTATATCCCGAATTTTTCCATAATATGGCCAAAATAGTCAAGACCTAATTGGAATTCCATTTCCTTGTTCAATCTGGCATAGCTTTACTAAATCTACTCTGACACCTAGAAACTTCCTTCAGCCATTTCAGGTATGATTTATACAATAGATTCAAGCCAATGTTGCAGACCATTTTTATCTCAGATGCATACCTGAGAGTGAATTCTAGTAGACAATTAGAAAAGACCCAACTATCTGTATTAAGTTTCACAATAATAATACCTGGTCCAGTCCGGTGGGTTGATAGTTATATTAGGATCCCTGTTAATAATAAAATTAACAAATTCTAAAAGAATGTTATAATTGAGTCACTAAAACAATCAAAGATTCCTCTTTTTCCCCAATAAATACATTGAAAGCAAATTGAATAAAGTCCAGATACAACTAAAACCCAACAATTTTTATTCACTAAGGACAAGGACTCAATGTTTCTCTGCATAATTTACTTGCTCAAGATCTAAGGCTATGTCCCATAGTCTATTAAAGACTTTGCTTGATAGAAATTGGGAGTTTAAAACATTAAATATGTATTCTGCTTTATTTTTCCTCATAGTAACATGATATTGATGGTAAGTGCCATCAATGAAAAAAGACAGGTGTATAAACAGAAAAGCATAGTTCTTATTTTATATATATATATATTTGCCCCCCCCCCCCCACGGATAAGCCTAGGAAAGCAGAAAGAAAAAGCACCATGCAAAAACAGAAAATATCATCAACGGGAAAACAGTTTGATGCAAACGGAAGCAAGATTTCAGATAGGAAAAAAATTAGTGATAAATTATTAAGGGATAAGAGGCAAAAATCAAGATTTGGGTATGATCTGAGTAGAATGTGAGTGAGAAGTGAAGAAAACATGAGAAAAATAAGACAAAACTCAAATCAAATAAAACCTTTACATATACCAAAATAAAACTTGATTAGTAATGTGGCCTCTGGAGTGTGTTTGGTTTTAAATTTTGGTTGCATCTGTGCTCGTTTCTTTACATATAAAATGACTACCATAATGATAGTGCGAAGATGAAATGCAATAATTCCATTGAAGTGCTGACAATAGAATGTAACTTAGAGTAATCACTAAGTAAGTGATATTTATCATAAGTAGTGTTATCTTTACAGAGTGCTTAACACAATACAAAATCTTTTTTAAAACTTTAGTGCATTTGGTCTTCAAAATAACTCTGACAAAAGTCAGGGCAGCTGACAATACCCTCATTTTCTCATGAACAGAATAAAGCTCAGGAAGCTTATGATGATCTGAGACAATAGCTTATAATAAATCATATATATATATATATATATATATATATATATATGGAGAGAGAGAGAGAGAGAGAGAGAACCTAATCATAGTTTACCTTTAGGTGGAAAATCATTCTAGGTGGGCCTGACTTCATCAAGTGAACCCTTAAAAGAAGAGAGATTTTTCTGGATGATGGCAGAAAATGAAGTTTGAGAGATGTGCTTTGGCTGGCCTGGAAGAAAGCAAATATTAATGCTGTGAATTGCTTAGGGGGCAGGGGATTACATGGTAAGGAATTGTGGGAGGTCTCTAGGTAAGAGTGGTTCCCCAGCCAACAGCCTGCATATAAACAAGGACCCTGGTCCTCCCACCTCAAGAAAATAAACTCTACAGACAACCAGCAACCTTGAAGAAGGGTCCTGATCTTCAGATAAGAATGCAACCAAGCCAATATGTCGATTTCAGCCTTGTGAGACCCTGAGCAGAAAATCCAAAGATGCAGTGTATGCAGACCTACAGAACCGTGCACTCATAAATGCATACTCTTCTAAGGAACTACATTTGTGAGAATTTGATAGGCAGCAATAGAAAACTAATACAATGCATAAGGATGCTCGTTTCTTCACTATTTGGTGAGAGTGAAAATATGGGAAAAAATCCTCACTGACTAATGAATGAAGAAGATTATGGAATAAGAGGGGATTTCCATGTTTTATCATATAACAATAACAACATGAAACAAGTTAATAAAACAATGACACAAATTATTTTCCTGTTTAGTCCGCATCCTTTTCATGCATTGGTGAGGCATTAAGTCCCACCATAGGGTTCTGGAGATGGCTGAACATAAGACACCAGGCACTGAGCAGAGTCTGACGGCAGTTCATTAGTCACATAAGCTCATACTCTGGGGGAGAAGAGCACGCCACACCACGCAGGGTCACAAGATGCTGCACTTGGGAACAGAACAAATGTGCAGAGGCTGTGGGAGGCAGGCTCTTGTGCAGTAACAAGGGGTGGAGTGACTCCGGGTTCCCATTAGAGGATGTGATTGGCCTGTTTGGATAATTCTTCAAAGCTGGAAGGGAAGTTAGGCTCAGTTCCCAACTGAAGGGAACAAGCAGAGGGGAGTGTTTCCCCCAGAGTGAGGGTCATACCTGGTGAGAGCTGACAATTGTGATTTGGCCTTGGGGCTCAAAGTTGTCAGGAAAGCACTTAATGTTGCATCTTAATTTCAGACTTTCCACCATACTTCCCAAATTTCTTTCCTGAATGAAGTAACAGTGCTAAAAGTTTTTTGGTTTTTATTTATTTTTTTGTGTGTGTGCTTTTGAACTTCACGGACAAGTATAATTTTTCATTTCACTAAAAATCATTGAAAATTTATCGTATGTCAGGGCTTGTTAAGTTTTAACTTCAACTGTGACTTTAAATAGACAGTTACTTCACAAATTCAAAAATGTAAAATTTTCATGTTTCTTAGAATTAGCATTTGCAGTAATATTTCAAATTTGCTTCTTCTAAGTCAATTTTCTTAGGGTTGGGAGAGACAACTAATCCCAAGCATGTTCACTATTTTCTCTTTAAGGCAGCTAAAAACATCTTTTGTTTTTAAATGTGAAATTCACCTTATGATGTGAAATATATTGATTTCTTCTGAGGTAACAGGCTTCTGTTATGCAAGCTCGTTAATTTTGCCATTTTCCATAATATCAATGCCTCTAGGATAAAATTTGTATTTTTATTTTTTTGTGAGCCAATCTGGGACTATAGATAACCTGTCTCCTCAGTGAGAGCCTGAAACACACCTATAATTAGAAACATTTAGCCATCACATTCTACTTATAAGACACAGTTTTATGCATTGCAGGTATTTTTAACTCACTTTTTACTTACAAAACACCTCTTTTATAGATGAGAACTAAGGCCATCAGCAAATGACTAAGTTGTCCAAGGTAGAGATGAGATATGAATCCAGGCAATACTACAACATACTGCCTTTAGAAATAACCACCTCCCGCAAATATTGCCTACTGGGAAGAATAAGATGTCCACATGGATAGAACTAGAAAAAACACTCCATCATCCATTCATCTGTCCATTCATTAAAACTTTCTTGCAACATTTTATTTATTTTCTTTCTTTTTAAATATTTTTATTTCAATTTCAGTATACTTAACATAGTGTTATATTAGTTTCAGGTATACAATATACTGACTCAACAATTCTAAACATTACTCAGTGCTCATCGTGCTAAGTGAACTCTTTAATCCCCTATTTCACCCATCTCCCCACCCATCTCCCCTCTCGTAACCATCAGTTTGTTCTCTACAGTTAAGAGTCTGTTTCTTGGTTTCTCTTTTTTTTTTCATTTGTTTTGTTTCTTAAATTCCACATGAGTGAAATCATATGGTATTTGTCTTTCTCTAACTGATTTACTTCACTTAGCACTGATTTACTTCACTTAGCATTATACCCTCTAAATTCAACCATGTTGTTGCAAATGGCAAGATTTCATTCCTTTTATTGGCTGAATATAATATAATATTCATATTATACATACGTATATACACACACACACACACATATACATACATACATACATACATACATACATACCTGATCTTCTTTATCTATTCATCTATGGATGGACACTTGGGCTGCTTCCATATTTGACTATTGTAAATATAGGGTGCATGTATCCCTTTGAATTAGTGTTTTTGTATTTGAGGGATAAGTAGCCCATGGTGCAATTACTGGATCATAGGGTAGTTCTACTTTTTGAGGAACCTCCATACTATTTTCCAGAGCGACTGCACCAGTTCGTATTCCCACCAACAGTGCACAAGGGTTTCTTTTTCTCAGCATACTCGCCAACACTTATTTCTTGTCCTTTGTGTTTTAGCCATTCTGACAAGTGTCAGGTGATATTTCATTGTGGTTTTGATTTTCATTTTCCTGATTATGAGTGATGTTGAGCAACCTTTGATGTGTCTGTTGGCCATCTGCATGTCTTCTTTAGAGAAATGTCTATTCATGCCTTCTGCCCATTCTTAATTGGATTATTTATTTTGGGGGAGTTGAGTTGAATAAGTTCTTTATATATTTTGGATACTAACCCTTTATCTGATACATCATTTGCAAATATCTCCTCACATTTAGTAGGTTGCCTTTTAGTTTTTCTGATTGCTTCTTTCACTGTGTAGAAGCCTTTTATCAACAACATTCTAATCATCAAATATTTTCAAGGAGAATGCTTAGTACTGGAAATGTACAAATAAGCTGATTTGAAATGTCCCTCTCCTCATGAATGTTATAGTCCAGTAAGAAAAACAAAAGTAAAAACACTTTTGAAATTTTTTCTTAACATGTAATACACATGATTGTAAGTCAAGAACAGGGTTCTATAGGATCCTACAGGAAGGTTCTCTGCCCTGATTTTTGATTGGTAAGCAGACTCATGACTGTAGTCAAAAATACAGTTACCCAGGTATAATTTGAATACAGGAACACCTGGTGCATAAATTCTTTACATCTCAAAGGATGTATGTATTGCCAGCAATAGGAATTGCACTGGAATAAGAGTGTGTGCTGTGGGGGCGGGGTGGGGCATGAATTTATGCTGGCAGATTCAGCTCTCCTTTCTGCAAGACCTAAAGCTTTGAAATTGTACAAAAGGAAACATTGCAGAAAATGGTTGCTGTGTTCCTTTGTGTGCAAAATGGGGAAAAAAAAGGCAAAAAGTCTTAAATAATTTAAAATAGAAAAATACTTCTAAAGTTAGTTATTTTGGGGAGCCTAAGGTAGAATAGTACTTTTTCCCCCCTTGGTAGTGTGAATGGGAAGAAAAGAATAGTCTCAGAGAAGCTCTCAACATTATCCGAGGATTTTGTAACATAAATCTCTCACATAAGGATGTCTTGATACCTGCTCCCATCCATCATATGCTGCATGAATACACAATGCCTTCCAACGACCTTGTCCTAAATCTAAAAATCATTTGCCTGCTGACCCTGAAAATTTCAGTCATTACAGCCACTGAGCTATCTGGCACTCAGAATCTATTGTGAATATTTCTTTTATTTCAGTGATACATATATTTACTCAATGAAATTAGACTTTTGTAAAAATACTATACATGACATTCTAACAGCTATTACAAATTTACATATTTATTTATTTCACTGTAGCTCATTAAAATATTTTAATAATCAGTGCCTGATTAATGAAAGTATTTGGAAAGAAAACCTCCAATACATACTCATAACTTTGAATAAAATATATGCAGATCAAGAAAATATTATTTCTTTTCACATATTTGAAGAAAGCTAAAACTGCTTTAGGGGAAAAAGAGACTCACCTATTTCAACAAACATTTCTGAAAGAAAAAAATCCTGTTTCAGATTCTGAACCAAAATGTTATATATAGATACTGATATTGAAACAAAAGTAGAAAAATCCCTGTAGGTGGTATAAGACTTATGATTTAATGGAGACCCATCTATCTATCTATCTATCTATCTATCTATCTATCTATCATCTATCTATCTATCATCTATCTATCTATCTATTTATCTATCATCTATCTACAAAATACAATATGAAAAAGTAAATAAGCATTTATGGAATATCTGTTATATGCCAAGCACTCTGATATACTCTTTCACATAGAATAGCTCATAAACACAAAAATCAAGCAAGTTAGAAAAACATGTTGGAATCATAGCCAATTCCAAGTGATATAGCTTTGTGACTTTGGGCAATTCAACGTCACCCCTCAGTGTTCACACAAGGATAATAATAACTTTTTATGTGATAGGGATTAAATAAATATCTTTAATATTTATGAGTGCTAGACATCAAGTAAATTATTAAAGAATATAACTAATATTAGAAATAATTTTAATAATTATATTTTATCTTGGGAAAATAAGATCTATCTATCTAGTTATTAAAAATAACGAGAGTTTTCCATTGAATGCTCCATGTGACATTTGAAAAAGAAACACAACATATTGAAAACATGGTTCCTAAGGATATAAAAAGATTTATTGTGGCTTAAATATACAGTTATTTGGTGGGAATGGCAAAATCTGAAATTAGAAATTCAGATTTGCTTTGAATCTGGATTACCTTGGGCAAATTGTAATCCTCAATAAATACCAGTTTCTGTAAAACTGGAATAATATTAGCCTAATTTGGAATGAGGATTATATGACATGTAGTTCATCCTTTAAATGCTTGGTATAAGACTTATGGTGTTATCATTGTTATGGTGCTGGTGATATGATTATTATTTCTTTACAATTCCATGTGTTTAGGCCTTCATCTTCTTTGTGATACTTCTAAAAATAGAAGGGTCATATTTGTGTCTTAAGAAGATCACTGTCACATTAGTGACACATAGTTTGTGGAATGCAATGAGAAGAAAAAGACTATGACAGGAGACAAGAAGAATGCAGATGAATATCCAGATACACAATGAAGACACACTTATTTTGATAATTGAAGGAAGAATAAGAAGTGTTGAAAAATTTAAGCAATATTTAGGATGGATATTTAGTCTACCAGATAGATGGTGGACTCCTTCACCTATGAAGAAAATGCTGGAGAAGTCAAGTCCAGCAATGTTGGGCATCAAGTTATAATTTCTCATTTGGAATATCTTAAATGTGAGTATCCATGCTTCAGTTATTCGAAAAAAAAATCAAATTTAGAAATCTAGGATTTAAATATTCACAGAAATTGCAATGATAATATATTTTACTCTAACGCAAATTCAGTTGTACAGTTGACTGTACCATATGATTTCCATAAGATGATGCATAAAATCTGACTGTAAAATAATCATGGATTATTACTGTCTGTAGAATTATTTAATTCCTCACTGAATCTTACTTTACATATTTTTATTTAATACCATGTTTTAGCTAATATTTTATACTTCTGATACATCAGGAACATATTTTATTCTAGGTGTTTATATAGATGACATTGCCATTGCAGTGAGCCATAACAATGTAAAGAAATAGTTTCCTGAGAGTAAAGAGACTTTATTTAAGCTTCAGTTTTTCTATTTCCATGTGAACTTCACTTAATCACTTATATAATCAAAGCTTCACTTTGCTCATTTAAAAATGAGAATGATAATATCTATCTTACTTAGCAGATGATAGTTACCAAAAAATGGCTGTAACGGTTCCCATCCCACAAATTCTTCCAGAGCCTTGCCATTTTCCCAAGAGGTAGACTTGTTATTCTCTCCTCTTGAGCCAGGGTGGGTTTTTGAGACTATGTGGACAGAATAAAGTGGAGGAGATGGCGAGTGACTTATGAGGCCAGGACATCAAAAACAATAGAGCTTCCACCTACATGTCTCCATTGGGATCCTTCCTCTTGGATCCTCACCACCATTCTGTGAGAAAGCCAAGCATCCACATGGCAGAACTTATGTAGATATTCCAACTGACAGGCCCATTCCGCTAAGGTGTTGGCCATCATCCAGCATCAACTGTGATACATTGGAAGAGTAGTTTTTCCCATGATTCCAGCTACTGAACTCTTTACAACTACTCCAGCTGGTGGCTCATGAAGTTGCGTTGACTGTTCCCACTGAGCACTCCCTAGGTTCTAGACTTGTGAGCTCAGTAAATGACTGTTTTTGCTTTAAGACACTTAAGTTTTGGCGAGGATAGTTACATAATGGAAAATTAGAATACTCACTATTTTTAGGAAGGTTTAAATGAAATATATGAAAAGGTTCTTAGAACTCTGAAGTCCTTTACAAATGCAAAGGATGAGTATTCTCATTCCTGAAAGCCTTCACTTTATTATTTTTTTCATCATGATAAGTGTACTCCTCAAAGCCTTCACTTTAAACACCTTCCTCAGCCAATGCTTATTGTTGATGGTATCTTGTGAGATAATGAAATGCATACCTTATTCCTAAGCTAAATCTGTAACTTAGATAGTTTCCAGCTTGAGAGTAATTGATGGGTAGAATATTTCCAAACCCACTCTTGATCACTCTGTAGAAGTCAAATGGCAAATGGCTATTGATTATATATCTGTTTAGTATAAAATCTAGTAAGTTACAGCTAGAAGCCTATATATTAGTTGTCCTTCTTGACCCTAAATTTCCTAAGCTTCCAGGAAAATTCATTTGATCAGATTTTTATTTTTCCTCTTTGACTCTTCTTTTGTCCTCTCCACCAGTCCTAAATCTAGCATTTGTCTAAGTCTATACTGTATGTTTAAATTCTCACCTTGAATGATTTACATAGTCTTTCAAATGGCAATAAATGACAAAGTGTGTTGCTGCATTATGTAGTTTTAGGCAATGCTAATTGATGAGCAGAAAAAACACTTAAAATATCAGTGACTTAAAACAAAACCATTTTCTTTCCATTTATAAATCAGATTTATTACAAGAAGTGATCAGGAACCCAAATTATTTTCATTTTTTGGCCTTGCCATCTTCATTCCATGGCCTCCAAGCCACCACAAAAGTGGAAGATCTTCAAGGATCCTGTGTGGAGTGTTGTGTTATAGATTTATCTTGGTAACACTGAACATCGCTTCTACTTACATACCCTCAATTGAAACCCAGCCAATTGCCTTCATTGCATCTAACTAATAAATTCTGTCTCTAAGCTCAAAAAGAAAAGAAAGGAGTTTGATGATTATCCAACAGTTACTACCATCTTAGAAATTCTTCCATGAACATTAAAGTTGTTTGTCTTCATCTTTAAATTTCCCAGGGTTTGATAAATGTTAAATTGACATGAGTTCTAGCGTTAGCCATCTGAAAATACTCATCTTCCTCATCATCTAACAGAACTCATCCCAGGTAAACCATGTTCTGCTGGTAATAATTATGTTTCTCTTAGATGTCCTATATTTTCTTGTCCCAGATTTCCATTTACCATATTTTTTTCTGCCTTCAACGATCTTCCTGTAGGTATTCTATCCATTATTAAAGGTCCAAAGAAAATTTATTCTCCATGAACACTAAAACCGTGTCTCTTCATCTTTGATTTCCCAAGAGTCCAATAAATATTTGTTTAATTTGTATTAATTCTGCATTATCCATGCCATGGAAGTGTTTGAAAAGTAACCCTCCATTTAAGAAAGATATTTTGCGCTATTGGACCGATAGTACATTGTTCTTCAAATTCTTATCTGGGGATTATTTCATCTAATTAGCTTAATGTCATTTAGAGACACAGGATGCTAAAGGTATAATAGATCTAGAGAAGAAATTCAAACACCTCACAGCATTGGACAGCTTGGTGACAACTTAAGAGCACAAGGATGTGTCAGTAGATGAGCTATCAACGGATTCTCAAAAAGTATTAAGGAGTGTGGGTAGATGATAAGAAAGAAAGATTTTTACCTACTTTCAGATTTAACCTAGTCATTCTCTGTACTGAATAAGATAACACAGACACAATTTCTTAATACTAAGTTTATCTTTAATATATATTAGTAACTTTATATTTCTTCTTTTAGTTTATCTCTCCTCCCTACACATTTTAACGTCTAGGCACAACATTGGGCTAAATGTAAATTTAGTTCTTCCACATTATGATTTCCTATATACTTACATGCTATATTTTCTTATTTTAACTTTAGAAGTCTTGAGATCAGGGTTTTTTTTAATTTAAAAAGAGTATTCATATTACTTAAAAATTACTTGCTCTATAATCATTTTGAAAAATACCATCTGGCTTCAACATTTTTTCAATGTATAATCACAGGAATAAAAACACCTGCATTTATCATATCCTCACTTTGTTTCTCCTCGATGATCAAGACTAGGAGCTGCATTTTTTCTGATTGCCTGTTTTTCTTTTTCTTCTGACTTTGTGATTTCACTCAAACATTTCATGTTGGCATATTAGCATCTGTTTATTTTAAAGCATATAATTATGACAAATAAATAAAAACAACTTAGACTCTGTATTGAATTCATTCCAAAAAAAAAAAAAAACTTGAAAAAAAAGAGGCAAAGTCAATATAGCCAGTGTTCTTTTGGAGGAAAAAAAAGAAATTGAAACCCCCCCCCAAATCAAGAGAAAACTGCTCAATGATTGTGAAATAAACATTTTCTGATGTTATACACACAAACAGATAGCCAGAGACCTAAAACTGCTGAGATTATGAGGAGTTTTCTTACTGACTCACCAGGCGTTGGCATGTTTGATGTACATCGTGTGACCATGGAAGCCACTTGCCAAGGGCTATTAATGGTCTATTCTTTAAACAAAAGATACCAGTTTTATCATTTGGTATATTCTTATCATTTAGCTATTCACTAAAGCAGAACATAGCTTAAATCTAGCTTCTTCTGTTCCATCATTTTAAAAAGATATGAAATTTTAGAGGTCCTGGCATGTTTCTAAGTCCTATATGTGTGCCAAAATGCAAACTTTTGTGCTGTAGGACCTCTTAAATTTAATGCATTGTGTTTGTGTGTCTGTGTGTGTTTACCACTTTACATTTACTATTACACAAGTAAATCCCTTCTCCTAAAATGTCTACATTGTATTCCCATCACCAGTTATAGTCATAGTCTAGTCTTATTCAAAGGAGAAAGATTATACTTAAAAAAACTTCCCTCATATTCCAGGTATATTTCAACTCTTCTTTCTTGAACATAACTTTTATCTATATTTTATAACTTTCATCTATATTTTATAACTTTTATCTATATTTTCAGTTTTATCTTAACAATCTAAAATACTTTATAAGGGTAAATAATTAGTAGAAACTACAAAATATATAAAAAATCTTGACTATTTCCCCTTAACATTTTTCTAGTAGTTTTATGTTATAAACATTAAAGCTAGTCCTCCTTTCGACTATTTTCAGTTTGATTTCCACTATATACAACAAACCCATGATAGCCTAAAGGTAGTGCCAGTATGATATAAGCATATTATCATATAATCATATCATGAGAAAAAATTATCATAATTAAAAGAGTAAGAAGAACATTTTGAGTGTCTTTTCCTCAAAGTTTGGATGTTAAAGTTATTTATGGAATTACATTACTGAGTCTGTGTATAAAACTGAGCTTCGACCAAAGTAATCACATCTTAATTGAACCAAAATACCAAAGAACTTAATCTTAATAATTTAGAAGTAAAAAAATACTTCTTTTATTATCTCACGTATTCATTGAGATTGTCAAGAATTAATGGGGCGCCTGGGTGGCACAGCGGTTAGGCGTCTGCCTTCGGCTCAGGGCGTGATCCTGGCGTTCCGGGATCGAGCCCCACATCAGGCTCCTCCGCTATGAGCCTGCTTCTTCCTCTCCCACTCCCCCTGCTTGTGCTCCCTCTCTCGCTGGCTGTTTCTATCTCTGTCGAATAAATAAATAAAATCTTAAAAAAAAAAAAAGAATTACTTATAAGCACATAGTGCTAGGCATTGGTGATAAATGAAAGGACCACAGTTCCTGTCTTCATGTATCTAAGAGTCTAAGAGTTACATAAGGCAAGCAATTTTAAGTGTACCAACTTCGAAAATTATGATAAAGTGATGTATTTTCATATAGGGATATTCAGAGAACATTTTTTAAAAAGATTCTATATATCTATTTTAGGGAGAGAGAGAAAGAGCAAGAGCAAGGGGAGGAGCAGAAGTATAGGGAGAGAGAGAAATCAAGCAGACTTCTGACTGAGCAAGGAGCCCAATGCAGGGCTAGGTCTCATGACCTGGAGATCATGACCTGAGCTGAAATCAAGAGTCTGATGCTCAACAACTGAGCCACCCAGGTGCCCCTATCCAGCAAATATTTTTAGGGAACATTAATATTAAAACTGAGAATAATAAATGTATGACACTGGTAGCCAAGATTTCTTGAGCATCTAACATGAACTAGGTGCAGTTTAAGTGTTCTTCCTTTATGAACAGACTTCTTCATAACCTTCTGAGATAGATACTGTAACTTTTTTTTTCCCCACAGATGTGGAAATTGGAGCATAGTTAGGTATTAAGAGTTAGTTTTGTGAGTAATGCAATCCACTCAAAGGCAATCACTTGTCCCTGACATGACAAAGAGCACTATATTTTCAAGAACTGTTAACCTTGGAAAATAAAATTGCCTGTTATTTTACCAGCAAAAATGGGTTTATTCAGGAATAGCAGAGAATTGCAATCTGAGACAGGCAAGCTAAGGCTGAACCGTAGGCAAGTCCACAGGGGGAAAGAGAGAGAGAGAGAGAGAGGGAGAGAGGAATGGTCTTTTATAGAAGAAAGGGGAGCATTGGAATGACTGTTATAAACAAAAAGTCCATTGGAATAAACCGTAAGTTCAAAGTATAGCGGCTTTTCATTGGCTGAGTTGGGACAGTCTCTCACTGGCTGGGCTGTTAGGAGTAAAGGGGATTAGTGGGGAGCCTTTTCTCCCCCTTCCAGGATAGTAAAGTAGTGTCCATGTGGCAAGTTGGGTGTGCAATTGAAAATGAGTGGTAGGACATGAGAGCTCTCCCTGCCAGCCTCCTGACACTATTCTAAAAGAGATTTCCTTTCATTAATTTTCACAGAACCAAAAATATTGTGGGAATTCAGAATGCAAAAGACACTTATTGCAGAAGCCAGAATTTATAGGACCTCATGGCCAATATTAATAATCTCTTCTTTTTCTCTTTCTTTATGCCTATAACACAAAGTCTATGGAGGCTTCTAAGTAAGAGTGGCCTGCTAACATCTGTGTTTTATAAGTACAATTCTTCATTAGTATTTCAGCTGATGACTGAATTGAATGAATCAGAGCAAATACCACAAATCTCACTTTGATGTTTTAAGCATGGAAGATAAAAAAATTCCCATGAAAAGTTTAAAACTTTTATTTTCTTGTGTCTTAACTACGACTCTGTTCTTTGACATTACGCATGAAGAAGGAAAACGGAACATTTAGTAAAACTTACATAGCCAACTTTATAAACATTTCCCTCTCTCTCCTTCCTTGAGGGCATTCCACTGTTTAATGCTATTTGTGACAAAAAATTACTTTTAAAATTAAGAGTCCCAATGTATTATGTCTGAAATCAGTTAATTCATTATTTCTACAAAAAAACCATGCTAAATGGTAAAATAAGAAAAGACATCAAGGTTATAAAAAAATTAAGATTCATAGGTAAAGAACTGGCAAAGTTATTTTTATCCATTTTCTTTAACTTGAGCTTACTCATTCTTGAAAATAACTTACAAATTATTCCTTTCATGCAGCCTTCCTAAGTTACAATATACAGAGTGAATTCCTATCTTTTTTCACCCACAGAACATTACTAGCTATTATTGCATAGGGTAAATTATTATATTTATGTATTCATTTTGTGATCCAATTTTTATTTAACATACCCAGAAGAGTTCCCAAACAGGATTTTGATATGACTCACAGAGAGTTGTAAATTACAAGATAAAAATACCGCCTGAGGAAAAAAAAAATCCTAAAATTAAAAGGAAAGAAAATATCACTGTTAAAAGCAGATGAAATCAAAGTAGATAAATGTATGAAATGTGTGCCCCAAAATAATATTTAATATGTGGTTTATAGTTAATTACTTTTGCATCTGTGTATTCTAGATATGAATATTGTTGAAGATGGGGATTGTATCTCATAGATCTTCATGTCTGGCTCCGAGGAGGTCCCAATAAATGTTTGTTGAATGCATGTACATATGAATGAAAAAATGAGTAATGATCCCCTCGTCCTAAGACACTTTAGCTGAAAAGGGTGAACTACCATAATTAGGTATTGTGAAATTAGATTAGAATAAGGACATTTAACAGCTCTGTCTATAACTCAAAGCTTTGCAATGGGAAATATAAAAGCAGCCATGTAACATCTAAATGAATATTATCCATCAGATTTGACATTTATTAAGCAATAGCAGCACGCCGGGCACTGTCGTAAA
>NW_024425008.1:18186534-18203162 GCF_017311325.1 Ursus maritimus
CTCTTTCCCAGTGAACTTAGATTTATCTGTGCTGGCTTTTTTCCTGAAAAAGACTGATGCCATTTCATAGCAGATGGTAAAAGAATACAGAAAGATGACTTTAGTTTTCAACTTTTGTAGGCACTAGCTTAAATCAACTCCTTATACTGGGAATCCATCATGTTACCTGGACTAAACATTCCAATTACATTCCCCTGCTTCTTATGAACAGGAAATAGATTTCTTTGATTAAGAATTATTCACCTGTATTGTTATTGTCGGGGTTTCTATTCTATTATTGTTATTGAGACCATTGTTTCTTCCCCTTTTTAAGTAGCATGTAACAGTAGTTCTCAACTTTTTTTTTCTTTTTAACACCACAATCTTAGTTTACTTTCACAGTAGTCTAATGGGCTAAAATGAAACTCCTATTCTCTAAATATTGTATGGAAGTGGAGAAAATCTTGGTGAAGCCTTTCTTCTGGGGCATAGTGTTCATAAAAGAATCTTCTATGATGGGAATAATAACAATAGTGGTATAAATGTTTTTAATATATTAATTTTATGAACTATCACATGAAAAATATTTCCACATTCTCTATCCTACAGATAATTTTGATACTGCATGTGTATATTACTGTAGACTAAGCTATAATAAAGTTTCATTGGATTGGTAAAATTACTATTATAAAATTTGTAATTTTAACATGCTATGATTTAAAATACAGATATAAATATATCTGAATTTTCTGTTAAAATTCTGATTTGTAACATTTACAGTGATTTTTTAATGTTTAAATTTTAATAATTAAAGCTCTGTGGTTCAAGTAAATGAATCAGGTTCTGGCTTATTTAGGAAAAAAAAAAGGAAAATTGTTGGCGTAATTCTTGACTACCTCGTGGGAAACAAGATAATGAACTGTCTCTGGAAATGGAACCAAAATGATGTGGGAGACCTAAACAGTGCTGTATCTTTATTCTTGCTTGTTTCCAGCTACATTCTTCTCTATTTTAAGAGAGAAATTTTAAGTTTAATTACCTAGAAGACTTAATTTTTTTTTCTATATCCATATGGTATAATACGACTGCCAGAAGCTCTGAGAGAAGTCTTTATTTTAACTACTGTCAAAAGTAAACAAAGCCAGTCCCTAGTTAAAGTGTCAAGGATTGTACTGTTGTACTAGGGAACAGAGTCCAGTGTGAACTGAACTCAGATTTGTACAGAAGTAACTGGGTGGCTAAAAGGAAAAATAAAGAAGTAGAGAAGGGAAGGAGAAGGAGCTCAGTAGTAACAGAAAAGTGAAAATTTACAAAAAGTGGGAAGGGAGGGCTTTCCATGTGAAATCCATCTGGGTTTACTAACAAAGTTAGCCTCCTACCCTTCTTCCCACCAGCCAGAGACTGGCAGAGAGGAGCCTCTCTTCAGGTGTTGGCTGGACAAACACTAAATTCTTTTAGCAGACTTGAGTTTCTCAGGCAGGCACTTCAGAGGAGCTAGGGTCATTTTAGGGATGTGGCCTTAAGCTGTTAGAAATCGTTAGTGTTTGCTCATGTCTTTATGGGCCAGATTTGAGACCTACTTTGGAAGGCAGCTCAGACAAACCTGGCTAGTTTGGTCAAGGAGAGAACTTTTGTCATTCATTTTCTAGAGGGGCTTAATTGTGTGGGTCCCCCCCCCCGTTAAGCTATATGGCAGAAAATCGTTGCCAGCATCTCCAAAGTTAACATAACCTCCATTTTTTTGAGAAAGAAATAGATTTCTCTTTTTCTTTTATTTGTAAAATCACAGATGGTCCTTCTAAGGCCAGGTGCCCACTTCTGTACAAATGAACCAAGGAAGTAGGGTCACAAGTGTATTAACTTGGTGGCTTTTATAGTAGCTTTATAATGTGTAAAATAATAATTTTTTCCCAAAATAGAAGAGGAAAACAGTATGTGGTCAGACCCAGGGTTCACAGAGTAGAAATAGTCAACAATCCTTACATTTGTTGATCAGCTGAGGGGGGTACTCCCTGAACTGTGTTCAGTGGGCTAATAAAGACAGCTCTCAGTAATACCTCATTCTTTTTAGCTTAATGGCCATGGGGAGGGCAGAGATATACATGATGAGTAAGGAAGGGTATCTTTTTTACATAGACTTTAATTCTCCCACAGGTAGGATTTGAGAACAAATTTTGGTTGCCCATTATGCTCCCATTTTTAAGTGCTCAAAAATATGTTGTGTTCCATTGGTTCTTCTATGCCTAATTCATTCCTTGTCAGTACTCTTTCACACTGTAGAGGCCTTGGGCACTCTGTCAATTTCTTACTTTAAAAATCTCCTTGGAATAGTTATTGTCTTTGTTTTAGGTTGAGTTGAATATATGGTATTTTTTAATTTTTATTTATTTATTTATTTTTACTGGCACACTATGTAGTATTTGATAGGCATATTGCATGAAAACCTGTAGTGGTTTCAAATGATACTGTTTATCTACAGATACTACTCTAACTGGGTTAGAGTAAGGCCATATCTCTTGTAGCATCAGTACCTTTCCAGTTAACACTTGCTGAAATTATAAGAATCTCAGCTGAAAACCTGGGTCTAAACCAGGGTCACTGAGTCTGGACCAGGCCTGAATTTCAATTTTTTAATATCCAGCACCATGAGACTGCTTTAATTTTCTGCCTAGTTCTTTAGCAATTAGCAGCTTCTTTCTGCTTAATTTCTCTGCTTCTTACCTCTGGGAATTTTAGGATTAACAAACATTCCAAGAACAAAATCCTGTGGAATTATATGTTCACATTCCTGTTCCCTTTTCCTGAGGGTCTTGGCACCTGAGTTCCAATTTTGGTCTCTCCAGTCCCATGACACTAATAAATACTGTAGGTTGCTACTTTCTGCTGAGACTAAACATCAATCTCTGTGAATCATCAGGTGTCTTTAAGAAAAAAGCTATAGAGAAGGTCAGGTTCACCTCACTGAGCCTCCCTCCATTCTTCAAGGAACTTATTAGCTCCTCAAATTCAGGCACCCTCAGGAGTTCTTTGATGCCTTCAAAATCTGGGTTTTGTTTGTTTGTTGTGTATTTTTTGGTGGTTCCCAGAGGAGATTGAGGGCCAGAAGCAGAAGTACTCAGTAGTATGAACCGTAGAATATCTAGAGATTTCACGCCTGTAAGAAATATCCCCACACAAAAGGATGTACATACACTTCATAATAGAATGAATCCATTCTATTAAATGTATATGGATTATCTTTACTGTCAGTGGAAATAGTAGGGAATTGGTGGCCTATTTTACTGCTGATTAGAGCTGTCACTGAGCCGTCAGCATTGGAAAGAAGTAGTAGAGGCTGAAGGAAAGATGTTTGGGATGGTAAAATATAATAAAAAATAAAATTATATGTGGCAAAACAGATATACAAGTAAAGAAAAGGGGGCGCCTGGGTGGCGCAGTCACAGGAGGGACCTCTTGGTTTCCGCTGGGGTAGTGATCTCAGGTTCCTGAGATGAGCCCCTCCTTGGCCTCCATGCTTAGTGTAGAGTCGCTTGGGATTCTCTCTCCCTCTCCTTTTGTCCCTGCCACTTGTGCTCTCTCTCTCTGTCTAAAAATAAACAAATAAATCTTAAAAAAAAAAGTCAACAAAAGTTTATAATCCTATTAACAGATGATGACATTGTTTTGAAACAATCTCATAAAATATTGAAAAGTTGCAATAGGGGATTCCTCTCTCCGTATTATTATTCATAGAGCTCAGAGAAAATAGACAAATATAAAGCTATACCATACTACATACAGTCTAATAAATATTATTTTAAATGCAAAGTTATGTGAAAACAAAGAAAATTTCATCTCTGTAATGATCTCCTAATGTTAACTTATTAATTTAACTTTCCAATTAAATACATCTTGAAAGTGGAATAGTGACTTCATGTCACTAGACATTTCACATTAGAGTGACAAGTTAGCCTAAAATGTGTTATAGTGGAAAGAGATCTTTTACTTTTTAGCCAGGCTCTTGGGCACAGAGCAGCATAATAAACTAGGAAGGTGGAGGACTATTTAAAAGCAAATGGGCAAATCATGTAGTTGGTACCCAAGCCAACAGGTTCACCTTGGGAATTTTTCTGTTAAAACTTGAGGAAATTTTGTTATCTATTGTTCCCTTTCATTGCCATCCCTACAGGCAGATTCTTCATAGGAAGAGCTAAGTTTTTTGTTTTTTGTTTGTTTTTCGTTTGTTTGTTTGTTTGAGAGCAATGACTTTACAAGAACTCACACTCTCTCCCAGATGACTGAAAAGGAGTTTTTAAGATCCATGGATACAGTGAGGTGATGGAGAAGTGTAAATTGAAAACAAACATGAAGGAAATACCCTCTTTTTGCTTTAAATAACGAGCATTGAAAAGATTGTGTCCTCTGGTAGGGGAAGGGAAATAAATGGTGAAATGTTACAATGTGGATTTGAAAGGGAGTTGTTTGGATGACATAAATGTGAAGAGGTCTCAAATTTCAATTTGGCGATTCATATAGGATTCGGAGAAAAAGCTCTTGAGGAGAAATGAGGCTGGATGTCAGAACTTCATAGGTGCTGTTGATATTATACTGAGTTCTTCAAAGCACAGACATAATGATTACCATTCTGTGCTAATATTTGTCTGATAGCTATTCTCTGGTTTCGCCAGCATCTTTTCATTTCTAGTAACAGTTATTAGTGATTTTATATTAATAAAATACCTATATAGCATGTGTATTTTATTTAATAAACTCTGTTTATTAGAGTATTAATAGACACTGGTAGAGGAATTTATCTGTCTTTTTTTTTTCCCTGTCTCCATGTTTTCACTTCCCTTTGCCCCAGGAGGATATGGTCTTACTAGATTAACAGCTAACAAAGAAAGACTACAGTAGGGGTTAAAGTATTGTGTATGCAATTGATTATATTCTCAGTTACATTGGACATTACCAATAAACTTAGCCTAATGGGTTTTACTCCTCTTGAACCACTGTGTTTCTTTTTCACTAAAATGACATTGATTACATGCAAGTGATGACCGAAGTAGGAATATAATTTGCAGCTTCTCCAAGTCATGATATTGATAAAGCATTGTCGTAATACTATGTCTTCAGTAAATTATTTCAAATCTTCCTCAAATTTAAATCTTGAACATTGATTAATATTATTTGGGTGACTATTTAACATAACAAGTATTATTATTATCATGATATTATTGACATTAGAATTATTAACATCTAACATAATTTTTATTTAGGTATAAAATACTAGAGAAAACTATACAAAACATTAGCACATGGCCAATGAAATTTGGGCATAACCATCACTTCATCAAGAAATAGAACACTAATAAGACCCGAAGGCACTGTTTGCCACAGGTCCTTGTCACTATCCTGCTCACTTAAGGTAATCACTATTCTGATACACATTTTTTAGCGTATAGTTCTATGATTTTAGACAAATGCATAGAGTCATGTAATAACTGCCACAATCAGAACCAGGTCCACCCACCCCCAAATTCTCTAATGGATGTCTGCTCTCAAGTCTTTCCAGCCTGTCCCAGAGAGAAGGGGTTTTGTTTCTTCCCCTTTCCCCAGCAGCTTTCCCTAGTGCCCCCCCCCCCAGAGGCTTAATGCTTTTGTTCCATTCCAGGAAGTACTTTCTGCCTTTCCCACAGCTGTGTGCCCCCCACACACACTGCAGACCTGTACCACCTAGGGGAAATTCTTTTGGTCTTCAGACCCCTGCCTCCTCTTTCAACATTCTTATGAGCACCCGTACAAGTTCACGGAGTAAAGCCTGCTAGGAGGCATGAATGATCCTTGTATCTGCAGTTCCAGCATGTCTCTACTTTCATCCTCCCTACACTTGGCCCTTAGCCATTCATTTAAAACAGTGGAATTCAAGGGCGCCTGGGTGGCTTAGTGGTTTAAGTGAATGCCTTCAGTTGAGGTCATGATACCCGGGTCCTGGGATCAAGCCTGGTGTTCAGTTCCCTGCTCAGCAGAGAATCTACTTCTCCCTCTCCTTCTGCTGCTCCCCCCACTTGTGCTCTTTCTGTCTCTGTCAAATAAATAAATAAAATCTTAAAAAAGAGAGAGAGAGAGAAACATTTGGGTTGTTCCTGAGGTTTTGAATAATCTTTCTATGACCATTTTTACAAGGACTTTGGTGTCTATAAGTATGTATTTCTACTAAACTCCTAAATCTAGAAGTGAAATTGTTAAATAATAGAGTACTCATAACTTCATCTATACTAGATACTGTCACTTTTCCAAGGTAGTTGGTAATTCGTACCTTGAGTCCACTCCAAAGTATAAACTGACTCTACGGTTCTCCAGTGCTTTTAAGGAGCCACTTGACAATTTCACCCAAGTTTATTTAATTGTTCCTGGTGGGATAGTTGGTCTGACACAAGCTACTCCTTTTTAGGGAGATGCAGTATTTCATAATGTTGCTTTTAAATTTACAAATATAATGCCAATTATAATTTTAAACAGACTTGACAATTATAGAAATAATGCAAACTTTAAAGTTTGCAACCATTCACGATCTGTATCAGTAAAAATTAACTTAATATTTTATATTGAAATGCATTACTACCATTACTTTTATTTTAAAACTATAATTTATACAGTTCTATAACCTAACAAATCATCTCAATCTCTGTTTCTCACTGTCTTGTTTCTCTCTGTCTTTCTGTATCACTTCTACTCCTGTCTGCCTCTCTCTTCCTGTTGCTTGAAATATTTCCATGGTAACCCATTTCAGTTATGTACCAGATCCTGTCCACCCAATATTCTACCACTGGTCAACTAGATGATTTCAAATGTTTCCCTGTTATAAATTATGTTCTAATCAACATTATTGTGTGTGTGCATGTGTGTATATATGATTTGTAATGTTAGTGCAAGTGTTTCTTTGAGTAAAAATTATTTGCTATGAAATTACTAAGTTGAAGTATATAAATATTCATTTTTTAAAATTTTGAAACAATCTCAAACTTTCAGAGAACTTCCAAGAACATGTCCAAAAATTGTCTCCTTAAACCATTTGAGAGTAAGTAACTTCCCTGTTGTCCACCACTCCCCCATACTTTAGTGTATCTTTCCTACAAACAAGGATGTTCTCCAACATAACCATAGTAAAACCATAAAAACAGGGATAGTAGCATTGATACATGACTACCATCTAATTGTGAGACATTCGATAAGTTTGGCCAATTATTCGTTTAAAGTCCTTTATACAACAAAAGCATCCAGGTCAGAATTATGTTTTACGTTTATTTTGTATTTCTCTTTCATCTCTTCAAGCCTAAAATAGTTCCTTTGTCTTCCCTTGATTTTCATGACCTTGACACTTTTGAAAATAGCCAGCTGGTATGTTGTAGAAGGTCCTTTAACTTGGTTTTTCTCATGATTAGATTCAGGTCCTATTCCTGTTATAGGCGTCATGCTGTTTTTTCTGTTTTGTTTTGTTTTTTTACTGCATTCCCTCAGTTGGTAAACATTTTAACTTGTCCAATTATTGATGATATTCACTTTAATTATTTGACAAGTGTTCTTTCAGGTTTCTCCACCAGTGATTTCTTTTTCTTTTGTACTTTGCATTCTGTAAAGAGTTTCTTTGAAACTATTAAAATATTCTTTTCCTTATGAAATTTGTCTCTTTATTATTTTAGTTTGGGTTCAGGGTTTCTTATTATGCTCAGTAAATTCTCATCTGTAACTATTATTTTAATGTATCCCATATTTGGCTGGTGGGAGCCTTTCAAGCTTCCTTATCTGAACATATGACTAGCCTCATCATTTTTTTGGCCTTTTTCCACTTCTTGGTACAAGAAGTCCTAAGCTCTTGTATTTTCCCTTTACATCCCTGATTTTAGCCATTTCTCCAGAGAAATCCTAATTTTGTTTAGTGAAAATTAAAGCCAAAACTGGGGGCTCAGCAACATCAGCACTGTTAAGGTATCACTACTTCCCAGCCCTCTCAAAGGCATAGCTAGGTTATACATGCTTGTTCATATTTATTTATCTTGATATATATATAGGTGGATAAATATAGAAATAAATGTAGTATAAAAGACTTAGATAGAAAGAGATAAATAACTTTCCTCCATGCAGATGCTTTCCTCATCCCCATTTGGGCTTTAATGCCAAGTAAATGTCTGCTATCACTGGCCCTTCTGTAAAGATGTCCTCTCCACCCTACGTGGGTTGTAACCTGTCTCTGGGCCAAAGCAACCTCTCATTTCATATTTTGACATGTGTCTGTTTCATCCAAAAACTTTAAGACTAAATATTTCATAAAGGGTTGGGGTTGTGGGAAGGAACAGGAGAAGGAGAAAAAGAGATGAATGGACATTTTCAAATTTAATGCAATACAAAATTCTTCTTTTTCTCATGATTGGGTAATATCAATCTTTTTAACACTTGCTAAATGATAGTAAATAAATAACAATTATTTTTGAAATATTTTGTATTCTTTAATTATGACTGAGGTTAATAGCTTTTTCATTTCGGTCATGTGTGCTTTTTTCTATAAGGAGTTATTTTTTATCATTTTTTTCTCCTTTGCTCTTTGTTTTTTCTTATTAAGTGGATATTTCATTATTCATTCAACAAATATTTACTGCACATGTATTATTGACCCTTAATATTGCTCTCTAGCTAGATATTTTCATTTGTATGAAATTTTATGTGGAATTTTAGTAATGAGCTCCTCAAAGGCAGGAATAAAAATTCGTGTTTGTCTTGGAATCATTTCACCACATGGCACAATGCCAAATATTTATTCATTAGCAACCTACTTTCAATTGTTTATTTGAAGATAATTATTTAACGTGAGGTCCATGGATAAGTTTCAAACACTTATGAACCTGAAAATATATAGGTAGGTACGTGTCTGTGTGTATATTTTTCTTGAGAGTGGCTAAGATTCCACAGGAACATTGAAACAGTTTATTTGGCCCCATTATTTTAGTATAAAATTAGAGATATGCTAAACATTAAGTGATGATTTATTTATATTAGAGACTATGACTACCCTGGTAAGCTTATTTTACATAAACAGTCCTGTGATCAGGACAATGACCTTTGACCTCAAATCCTCATTGCATATAGTCTAAAACAACTTTCAACACTGTCTGATAGGAAATGCATCACCCAAAAGGAAATCATCCTTTTTTTTAAAGATATGATTGTTTGGGTTCTACAAGAATATTTTATTTAAAGTAACTTAACGACAAACAAAAAGGTTTTTTTTTCCAGTGCTTGATATAAACACTCCTCAAATTGGACATATTTTTATCAAAACAAACTTCTCTAAAGAGTTTAAGTTGCAAATACGAATTAAAATACCTACTCCATGGTTTAAACCACAAATTTGTTTTTTTGTGACTAGTATCTTATAACAAAACTAGCAGGGTTTAAACACTTCTGAATTACTCTGATAAAGGATATAATTTATTTAAGTTTGTTAAACATGAAACGAGTATCTCTAAAAGATAGTGAGGTAATATTCTTGGGAGATTCTGGAAGCATGCCGATTGGTAATTGACTTTGTGAACTGTGATTTACATGGAGTATATCATCCTATAATGCAATTAGTAGCTATTAAGTGTATGTTCAATATATAAATGTCAAATATAATAGAAATTTACATAAATATTTGGTGATTTTTGTTCTGTGGTGGGAAGCACAGAGATACATAACAACATGCTGTTAATAATTATAGTGCCAATACCATCTCAATGAATGTTAGACTCCTAAAGCTCTACAACGATTTAAAATTATCATAATCAAAAGTCTTATATTCAATCCCCTCTTCATATATTGATTTAGTGAATGTTTATACAGCGTCTATAATGCTAGAAGTTAGGTGTGTGAGATTCAATAGAATAGCACCGTATTTAGGCCACATTACACCGTGTGCAAGGGAAATATGTACATTAAAACAGTAGGGAAAAGGATGCTTAAAGAAGGTGGGGGGGCAGAATTCAGAATCCAAACCTCATACCCACGCCAACACTTCTTTTGGCTTTGTTGATACAGCAGGAAATTCTTCCTGTTAATATCTTTGTGGTATTCTTGGAACATTTAAGTCATATTCAAACATCACTAATCTTTCCTTGTGAAGAAGTAAAAAAGTCAAGAAAATAGCATAGGTTTGGGTGAATGGTAGGGCGCACAAGAAGAACATGAGCATAATGTATTATTTTGTTTGGCTTTATCCCCAGCCCCAGTTGATTCCTATCAAAACTCCAGTTCCAATTCCAGCCATGACACCTACTAGCTGTGAAACAGAGAGTTATTCTATCTCTTAAACCTGAGAGTTGTCATGTATAAAATGGGTATGATAATATCTTCCCTGAGTTGTCAAGATAATTAAAGTATAATGTACACAAAGCACCTTGCATGGTGTCTGGCTTATAATAAGCATCCATGGACATTTTAATATCCACAATATACTTTCAACTTTCCAAGGTCAAAATGTTTGGATGTTGTGTTTCCTGAGCTTCAGGCTTATCTTATATATATTCACAATAAATTCCCATCACCAAATGCAACATAAGCCTTCCATGTAGCTCACTGAAATCTGAAACAGGTTAGGTATCCCACGTTCTTACAGTATATTCCATAGTGTCCTGAGCTTTCCAATGAGCATATAATAGTATTGTAATTGAACTTGTAGCAAGACCAGAAAAATCAATATATACTTAGTAAAATTTCTGTTGATTTTGGCCAAATATAGCAGTTTGTACGAGATCATTCTTGTACTAATTGCTGCAATCACTAGTTATTCTATCTGGGAATAGGGGAGTTTCACTTGTCTCTTATTGATCCGGCTTGACTGCATAGACATGGCTTAAGACTTTTTAATAAATAGCAAATTTATGCAACAACAAACCCAAAAATATTTCAAAAAGAAGTAACTCAAGAATAAGGCTATAATTACAGCATTGTTTAAAAAAAAAAAAAAGTTAGGGCATTGACTTGAACTGGGTATCTAGATAACATCATAATTGAAAACAGATGCACTAAGCAGAAAGCAGCTTTTGGGTTTCTGGTTCCTGAACATTAATGCAATTGCCCAGTTGTGAAGTCATGCTAATGACTCAACATGAAGTTTTAGTACCTCTCTCAGACATTTAGCTAATGATAGATTGTAAATCACTTTGCTACCTGAAATGTAAGACCCGATCTATATTATGTTAATGAATCTGATGCCGTACTGCAGATGATTAGAAAGAATCATCAGGGGCCATTAAAACTGTACTTGGTAATGAGCTGCAGTTTGTTTCAGTGGAGAAACCCAGATTTAGAACTTGGCTTACTAGCATTTTCTAGCTAGAAGAAGATAGCTTTACTTCTTTGAAATTCAGGTGGTTTTCCTATTAAATTGGGAGCTATTACTTGTCAGAGAACAAATTATGATCATGTATATGAAAGCATTTTGTATATGGCAAAATGAGGTATTTTTATGATTATGGTACTCTTCTTTTTAAAAAAAATCATTAGATTTTAAAAATACATTTATCATTTAATCATAGAAAATATTTGAAAATAAATCTATTGAGATATTTAATAGGAAAGAGAAAAGTTGGTTAAGGAAACATGATTCTTCTTTTTATTTAATTCAAATCCTCTGTGATAATTTATTCAGTGATGTTATATTACTTTCTGTTACAACATTGTTTTAGTTCAAATTTAATAATGCTTAAGATATTGAAATTAATCACTGATTTTATCTAATCACTAATTTTTAAATGAACAAACAGGATAGATTAATTCACAAAAAATGTTTAGGGACTAATATTCTAGAATTCAAAAATCAAGATGCTTCCTAATTTCATATTCAGTGAACAGTTGGTAAGAACATTATATATGCCAAGTTATGCCAACCTTTAATATAGGCTCTCTGTAGGTCATTATTATACGCCATAGAAACAAGTGGTGTCATGCCATCTTTAGACAAAAAGCCTGAGGTTCAGAGAAGTTTTGTGTAGCCTAAAGTCACAGGACTAACGCATTAGGAGGGCTGGCATTTTGTCCATTGTTTTTATTCCAAAGGCAGTGCTTTTCTCCTTTAAACTATATTTTGCCAACTAGCTTTTACAATTCTTTGTAAAAACTTCAAAATTATAACAGTACCTTTTCCAAAAACTAAATCCTTCAGTTCTGGACTAAGGTTAGGAAAATAGGCAAGACAATATATGTTTAATTTTAAGTCACTTTACCTATTCAAATATCAAAGGACAAAATATGTGGACATAAGATAGGAATATAACAATATATAATCAATTATTCTTTGCTTCATTTTTTTTAAAAGATTTTATTTATGTATTTCAGAGAGCAAGAAAGAGTAGGAGCAGGCAAGGAGCAGAGGGAGACAAACAAGCACACTCCACACTGAGCCCAGAGCCAAGGTAGGTCTTGATCCCAGGACCCTGCGATCATGACCTGAACTGAAATCAGGAGTCCAATGTTTAACTGAATGAGGCACCCAGAGACCCGGAGAACAAGGAAGTTTTTGGATGAAAAAAATTACAATTGGCACGTCATAAGTTATTTATAATACACACCCTATTTTAAATTTGATAATTAATCTGTTATTCTAAGAATTTTATCATTTTCACATGATTCATTATCTAACATAGTTATATTTTTCTGCAGTGAAGTCTTAAGAAAAAAATCTCAACCACTTGTCTTCGCTTGCAGAGGGAGAGAACAAGGCAGACTATTACACCTCTCTGAAGGATGGCATATACAGCTTGAAAGAGAATAAATAAATTGTCAATTTGACTATAACAACAAAATCATAATCATCATATTTGTTAATTACTTAGAAGGAAATATCCTTTCCAAAAATATTGAAGTAATGGCAGTTACAATTTGTTTTTAACAGATCATTATGCAGCAGATTCTATGCAAGGTTGTTATATGCACCCTTTCTACTCTTCACATGAGCCTTGCATGAGGAAATGGGTGTTCTCATTTTATGGGCACGGAGACAAACGCAGAGATTGTATGTGATTTGGAAGGATGCAGACCACAGGGGATGTGAAGCACATACTTATAATTGAACAGAACTGGGTTTAAATTCTATTTTATTTTTTCATCACTATCTAATATATAACCTTTCTCCATCTTATGTTTATGATCTGTGAAATGTCTCATTATGTTGCTATGAGGATTATGTGTGATAATTCCATAAGATGTTTAATGTATTACTGGACACATGGCAAGCATTCCTATGTAGTTACTCATATTATGATTAAGCTAATGCATCAATATTATGTGATCCTTTGCTAAATTTGCCCAACTCCAAAGATCACCATCGCTTACAACCATGTTTATCAACACTTAAAAAAGATATTGACATTAGATATTTTGAAAACCATTTCTTAATTAAGATCTAATTCTCTAGCTATGACAGTCATATGTGTGTGTATACATTTTATCATCAGGCTCCACGGAGAACTCTATTAAACAAATACTCATACTCCTTTACTGCATCCCATTGCAAAGTATGAGCTTAAATATGAGCCAATGTGATGGCCTTGACCTGTTCTCACATGGAGAACAGGTGCCCACAGACCACTTTAGTCTTATGTTTTTTTTCTTTTTGGAGAAAGAGCTTTGACTGCAATTTTTGATGTACTGTGAAGCACTCTTTTATGCAGTGGGCAGACGATTACCCACAGGAGATTAATACGTTATAACACCAAATCAAGAATGACATATTCATTTTCTCACCAAAAGCATACCAGCAATATTTATCATAAAGAAATGATTGATTTACACCAAGCAGAAGCAATTTACATTTTTATACACACATGCACATTCACATACAAACTTTCAAAGCTTCAATGTAATTATCTTCTAATACATATTTTTGATGAAAAATATTCTTAAAAAGCAAAAACAGCAACCTTAACTCTAAATTGCTTTATTTTGTTCTCTTAATTAAGGAGTTATGAAAATATTCTGCAAGTGAATTTAAGTCAAAAATGATGTTTCGAAGAAGTCATTCCACATCATCTGGAGCACTGCAGCCTGCTATGACTCGTGCTAAAACCACTCAGCATGTGACATGCTGATACCGTTTTATTTATAGTGGCATGGGTCCATGATTCCTCCCCTCAGTGACTTGAATTCAAAATACTCAAAGAAGGATTTACGACTCAGTAGTTTAGTGTTGGAGAATCTGTACATCATAAACAATAACGCATTTCTGTAAAAAATTAATGTTTCAGTCACAGATGTAGCGTCCTGTTCAATAACATCTTACCTCTTGGGGCGCCTGGGTGGCGCAGTCGTTAAGCGTCTGCCTTTGGCTCAGAGTCCTGGGATCGAGCCCCACATCAGGCTCCTCCGCTATAAGTCTGCTTCTTCCTCTCCCACTCCCCCTGCTTGTGTTCCCTCTCTCGCTGGCTGTCTCCTTTCTGTCAAATAAATAAATAAAACCTTTTAAAAAGAATAACATCTTACCTCTTGAGCAAGTCAAAGAGTCTCCTTCCGCTCATCCTTTGCTACATTCCATACTTCCATGGGTAAATATTGAACATTGAAATGCTACATGGGAATGAGTCATACTGGGTATCTTTTCCTATTTTTTAGCACTTTTCATTTTTTTACATGTGACGGGACAGAGTTATAATCAGGAATATTTTTTTAATTTAATGAAGGCTTCTATATTCTAAGAGCCATGTTATGTGCTAAAAATTTTAAATAAATAATCTAATTAAAATAATCTATGGTTTCTACCCTAACTTTTCTATTTAAATCAGTTATGACATCAAAAAGAACAGAAAAATCAATAAATTCAAAATGTACATTAATTTTTAGAATAAAAATTTACACCAAAATTAAATCTGTGAATGCATGGTGCTCCCAGTTAAGTTAATCATATTATTCAATGGAATGAGAGAGAGGCACAAAGAGTAGGAGGACTGACAGAATGCTCTAATTCCTTTGCATTCCTGCACGTGATCTCAAGATGCCAAATGAAGCTCTAGCTGCAAAAGATAAGAGTACCCGTCATGGACCAAACAGACCAACTATCTTCCACAAATCATAATGTCAAGGTAGATAATGCAATCAAATTTGCAAAATATTTTGAAATAATATGACATACTGACTTACAAATTTTCTCAAATCGTTGCGCTTAATTGTGCAGCTTCCTTGACTCCCTTCCTTCATTTCTTTAATGTTGTAATTTGCATGTTTCTCTTCTGATATTGAAAGGCTCAAACTACACTGAAAAGCATAGTGGGTATGCACATCCCTCCTTTAAGAACATTAAGAATGTGAGAATGGCCTCAAAGTAAACATGGGAAAGGAAAATAAGACAACATACACTTGAGATTTTGAGGATCAGATCACTAGGAAATACCTAAGGGACTCCACAGCCTTACCCAGGTAATTAAGTCACGATATGTATTCCTAGGTAACTCGTTTGCAGTTAAAATGTCAAGATTTTTCTATTAAAAGACACAATGTTAAGAGAAAAAAATACAACAAAGGCAAAAAAACTGCCTAATCCTAGCCCAAGACTGAAAGGATCTAGTTTTTGAAAAAGATAACTTTTTAACTTCGAAGTTTTTATAAATATTATTTTAAATCAAATTGGAGAATGGTGTGCATATACATAGTTTTTGATAGAAATTAAATTTTTCCAGTGAACCAATGAGATTTTGTTAGGGAGGAGATGTCTTCCATGATGAATGAATGACACAAACTAAGAAAAAATTAAGTATTTTAAATAAGACAGCTGTGGCGGACGAATCTTTCAAGACAGTCAACACTCTGAATCAGTATGAAAAAAATAATGCAAAGATTTATTCAAGTGAATTTTTTCCCCCTGAATTGGCCAACACCATAGCAACAGCTTCACAAGCTCCAAAGTATCCTTCCATCTTAAACTCTAAAAGGAAGTTTAATATTCAGCTACATTTAAGAACATTGCATGTTCTGGGCCCACTTGGAGAAGTACGTTGTACATTAGCATATTAAAGATCCGAGTGGCTCAGCTGTATGGACATATTTTTAACTGCATTTGATGTATCATACTTGACTACTTGAATATTCCTCAAATGAAATGATTAGCATGCTATAGAACCAGCATTCTATGAAACATTTCTAAGACAGGGTGCTCCAAACACAATCATCGACTGATAAACAGAGGTGTGCTGTGCTCCATTTTCTCCATTCTCCCTTTCAGATTGGTTCCACTTTTTTCACACTGCTCCACTACCAAGTGGCTGACCAGCTCTTCACAAAAGAGCTTTTTGCCCTCTGACTTCACATTACTCAAGGGTTGGCACCAACAGGAATTCAGAGAATGGACAAGAGGTCTAGGACATATTTTTTTTTAAGAGAGAGTGCACACATGTGAGCACAGGGGGAGCGGCAGAGGGAAAGGGAGAAAAGGAATCTTAAGCAGGCTCCATGCCCAGCACAGAACTCTACACAGGGCTGGTTCTCATGACCCTGAGATCACAATCAGAGCCAGAGTCAGATGCTTAACCGACTGAGACACCCATGCACCCCTAGAGGTCTAGTACATATTACCCTGACTGTGTCCCTCCAAGATCACTACAAATTGGCTGTGTCCCTATGCCAAAGACCAAAACTTTTATCAGGTGGCA
>NW_024425008.1:18203170-18234808 GCF_017311325.1 Ursus maritimus
ACAGGTGCTCTTCCTGTGTTCTAATCACATCTTTCCTTCCCCTTTTAGAACTGTCAGTGGCATTTTTTTTTTCTTAAGAGAGGGAGGAAGATTGCATGTGTGAGGGGGACAGAGTGCAGAGGAAGAGGGAGAGAGAGAATCCCAAGCAGGCTCCATGTTTAGCACAGAGCCCAATGGGGGGTTCAATCTCATGACCCTGAGATCATGACCTGAGCCAAAGTCAAAAGTCAGACACTCAACTGACTGAGACACCCAGGCCCCCAGTGAATGGGAACTTCTGTCCGCTGTTGTTAGACCTACAACACTTCATTACTATTTCTGTCAAGCCTGTCCATGACTGTGTAAGTGATTTCCTCTGATTGAGCCATCTCTTTCTTGCTTGAGTAGACCCAGGAAATGGATAGTCAAAATAAGATTCTAGGATTAAGTTGCTCACATACTTAAAGAGTTCACAGATAATCCTTTGCAGACAAGAAATAGGTCACTAGGGTAATCTGCCAGGTAGTGGCATCACAAGTATTTGAAATCATCACTAATTTCACAATACATTAAATCTAATCTACTAGACAGTCCATTAAATGCATCAGATGACGTGCAGACAGACGCTGGGAGTTAGTTGGCTGTGATCCTCAGGCGCTGTGGAATGTAAATCTGATTATCTACACTCTGCTTGAACTTTCTGTTTTTTCCAATCCCTCACACTCTGGCCCAGGAGTAAATACAAGATCCTCAATTAATGTACAAAGACTCTGATCTATGTGTGCTGTCTCATTCCTTATCACTTCCCTGAAAGTATACTTTCTTAGTTCACTCTGAGATGGGCAACTTGCTCTTGAAAAAGTTGCAGGCACCATCTTTTTCTAGTTCGTGCTTCACACATTCTCTTCTCTGTCTAGACTGCCCTTCCATTTTGCATTCCAGTGAGCTATAGTGTCTATCCCATGATGCACAGCAACCTAGCTGATGCCACTGCCTCTTCCTTGCGTTCCCAATCAGCTGTGTGTCCTCCTCCTCTGTGCTCCCTAAGCACTTACGAATACCTTTCATAATGAGGTTCTGACATGCCTGTCAGTTGAATTTTCCTCATCAATGTTTCCTACTAGACTGAAAGATCACTGATTAAGACTGTCCTGTGCTCTTTATTTAACAATATATCCTTGGTACCAGTCACATTCCCAAGCATGTAGGAGGAATCTAGAAAAAAAGTTGATTTAAATAATTAATTAGAATTCCTTTTTCTAATATGTTAAAATCAATATAGTTCCCCTTTGATTTTGCAATGCCTCTATATGAATAAGGTCAAAGTTTTAAAATTAAAAAAATTCAAAGATATGTTATTTATTTATTTTATTTTTTAAAAGATTTTATTTATTTTATTTGACAGAGAGAGAGCATAAGCAGGGGCAGCAGCAGGCAGAAGGAAAGAGAGAAGCAGGCTCCCCACTGAGTGGAAAGCCCGAGGTGGGGCTCTATCCCAGCACCCTGGGATCATGACCTGAGCCCAAGGCAGATGCTTAACCTGCTGAGCCACCCAGGTACCCCAAAGATATGCTATTTAACAGTTCAAAAATATACAAAGAAATGTATGAAAATCATCCTTTGCCTCTCTATTCTTTTAATCTTCTCGTCAAAGTTAACTTACATTAACAGTAGAGTTATGTTGTCTAATATGCTTTTCAAGAAATTTTTTTACCAAACAAAATAGAATGCACTATTAAAAAGAAGATATTTTCAGTATTTTTTACTTGTCTGCAGAAAAGCATGGGCGTATTAACACTAATTGTACTTTGGAGTTTAACATTACCACAGAGCAGTTTTCTTTACCGCAACAGACCGAAAATATGCATGAGATAAATGACTCTCATTAAGCTTTTGCTACCTGGTTGGAAGCTTTATTTGTCTTGTTGATAATTCTAAAAACATTGTGGTTCTTCATACACCACTGCATTCGGTGGATGTCTAGCTGCCTACGAATGTAACTGAAAACATTAACAGACTGTTCTAGAAGCCGGTGTTCCACATTTTCCCTGGTTTTCCAAAAATCACCATTAAATTTAGAAACTACTGCATGTAAACATGTTTTCATGTATTTTGAGTAGTTAAATGTGTTGCAAAAGTCATACAAGTTTTTAAAGCCCTTGATAATACAATGAATAAAAACATACACAACACAAGTCACGGTTTTTGCTTTGCTCACCACACCACATAGCAACAGGAAAGGAATAAAGGAAGAAGCAAGATAGGAAAGAGATTTTGAATTTATTTTTAGTGGGGCACTTTTGCTGCAGAATATCTAACTGCTGAAAATCATACCTTTACCCAATACAAAATAAAGGAGAACACTTTTGAGAACTATTTCCCAAGAACAAGGAGGATTTGGCATATTTATGGTTGAATATTGTGATTGGCACTGTTAGTCTAATAGAAAGCAAGGGGACAGCTCTATTAACCACTGTGGCTTGAAATCCTGATTTATGTTTCATCCTCTAATTAAAATCCAGGAACCCTAAAGCCGAGATATATTATGTATAAATTTACTTTAGCAATGAGATGTCTATTAGATGATGTAAATGTCACGAAGAAATTGGAGGACCTTTTCTTCAACATGAAAAACGGAAATAATCTTTAGCGGAGAGAGATCCAAACAATTTCCAAAGAACAGACAGAAAGGTCTACGAAGCCAGAGTACCTCAGAAAGCAGATCGTGACTGGATTTCAAGTCTTGTTACTGTGCAGGGAGCCAGCAAAAAAATATATAATTTTTTTCTCTCAGGCTCTAATTAGGAAAATCCGTCAAGCTGATGCTCTGGTGGTACCTCATGGGCTACACTAACATCCTCAGAATAGAACCCACTTTAATTCAACATATTCACCAAGTCCACTGTTGTGTTTAATAATGTATTAGTACTATATAGTTCTTGATTTGTTTAAACAAAGGTATTCAACTAAATCTTTAAATGGGAAAAGAAAGGCGTGTGAGTCACAGAGAAGGTAATTTTAGAACCAAATTCTAAATTCTAATCTCTAACTTATTTATTTCTGACTCGGGATCAGGACAATAGAACTTATTACTTTAAAATAGGAATTGAGTTTTCTTTACTTAAGGATTCCCAAAAGGAGCTTAGCTGCGATTATATATGGAAACACAAAGGGAGAAGGAAGTTCAAAGGGGAGCTCAAGATCAGAGAGAAATGCCTCAAATCCAAAATAGGAGGTTTGTCTCCATACCTGCACCTCCTTTGTACAAACTGCATGCCACTCTCCATATTCCGCTTTCTTCGCTGACTGTGAGACTGATGAGCGCCTGAGAGATTACTGGTATGTTCTCTAATTAGATGGATTGTTTTTCTACTATCTTAAAAATAATATTTATTAATATATAAATAATGAATAATAAATGAGTTAATATATCAGTGACAAATATAATATGTAAATAGATGTAATGATAGTTTGTTTATTCCATTTCCTTGAAAGAAGCATAAAAGGAAAGTGTAGGGCTCTGAAGAGCGAAAAAAAAAAAAAGACATCACAAATGTTATATTCTGAAGTTTGTAGATATCATCTCACAGGAGAATTGCTTAGATCCTCAGTCAGAGACCATTTATTGTGGACACAAGAATCTAACATACACTAGAAGTTTAATAAATATTTATAGATTCCCAAGTTCATTCAAGTCTTGATGACAACTCCTTTGTTGAAATGAACTTTATCTTGACTATTTTATGTTTACTACACTGCATAGCATACTGTGTCATATAGACACACCATGACTAGCATTTGTTAGCAATTTACTATTTCAAAAATAGTTTTATCTATATCATCTTACATGACTTTCCCTATTTTGTGAGTTAGCCAACATTATTGCCATTTTGTAGAATAAGTCGCTTAGAGTCAAAAAGATTGACTTACCTGGCTGTAGTTATTAAATTCCAAAGCCTTGCATCAAATAGAGTGTTTCAGACTATGAATGTCATGCTCTTCCCCATACAATATTCATCAAGAAATGATTATTGAATGAACAAAAATTGTTTTTCATTTGATATTATTTTCTGAAAATGTACCAAATGCACAGTGTATACAAGTCATGGAGCCAGAAGCCAGAGATATAAAAATAGTGAAGCTGAAGTGAGAAGATGTGATCAGAGGTTCACAGGATCCCCACTATTGATCTACTACCCCTCCCCCACCCCAACAGCTACCAGATGATCATATTGAGGCCATATATCACCGCATGATTTTCTCACAAGATAAATCTTATGTCATGAATATAAATAACGGATATAATAAAGGGTTGAACTTTGAGTAAGGTAAACAGAAATAAATGCACAGGACTAACAGGAGCTGGGTTTTTTTCCATAAATATTTCTAAGTATGTGAAAGATGATTAGGTAATTGTATCATGGTCTCAGGGAAAAGGCCTCACTACTTTTTATGTATTTTAATAGTTGTATTTTGATAAGACATTCAGAAATAAGAAGTTAATTTCACAATAGAAAATAGAGTTTTATTTGATCTGAGGTAGCATCTGAAAGTCCTCACACCTAATTTAATAGCAACTGGTGTTTCTAATAGGTTTTATGTCTGTATCTCCCATTCAAGTTTTGTTTTTCTTGTTACCAAACCTTGTAACAATATACAAACTAGATATCTGGGTTCTACTTCTGTTATATTTGAATGCACACCTGTAGACTCTAAACCAAGAAACAAACAAAAATCAAACACAAAACAAACCAAAAAACCACCTATGGGTTCTGAGGTAAAAACAGAAACAGGAAAGTTTTCTTCTCTTTTTCTTTCTTTCTTCTTTCTTTCTTTCTTTCTTTCTTTCTTTCTTTCTTTCTTTCTTCTTTTTTTTTCAGGGAAGTTTTCTGACGAAGAGTTGAACCACAGAATCAAAATATAGCTCAATTCTAAGTTTTTCATTCTTATGGCTTTAGGCTGGAAGACAGAACACAATCAGCTCCCCAGAGGGAGGATAAAATTCAGAAAGAAAACACAGTCTTCTGGCCTAAAGTAGAGAAGTCAGAGTTCAAGGCAACCACAATCACTGGAAAGTGAAGGGCTAATCCTGAAGGGTCCAAGGCCAGAGAAGGAGAACTCCAAATTTTACGTATACACTTTTCTCAGATCTCTGACTGAAGCCAGAAGGACACAAACATGGGGCACACTGCCAGCAACCCCACTAAAGACAAAAGAATTAAATGGAGAAGCTACTGCCCAAGAGATGGGGTTTGTGAATTGGGTCAAACGTTGCTCATTGCCTGCTATAAGAAAATACCAAAGCTCTGGAGGAGTAATACCAAATTTGGAATCCCCACAATATCAAATTTACAATTCCAGAATGCAATTCAAAACTATTAAGTGCATGAAGAACTTGGAAAATGTGACCTATTCTCAATGGGGAAAAAAAATCAACAGAAACTAACACTGAGATGACCCAGATGTTAGAATGTTTAGTCTAGAATGTTAAAGTAAATATTATAACTATGCTTGATTAGAAGAGAGGAAAATACACTTCCAATGAATGCAAAGAGGGAAGACGTTGAAAGCGAAATAAAAACAACAAAAAGATCCAAATGGAAATTTTGTAACTGAAAAAGATATAATAATTGACATCCCAAATACCCAGGATGTACTTAGTAGTGGACTCTTTAAAAAGAGTCACTAAAAAGAAAGATAGTTTAATAGAAGATATCAAATCTGAAGAAAAGAGGAAAAAAATGGGAAAAAAGTGAACAGAGCTTCTGGGATGAGTGGGATAACAAAAATGAAAAACTGTCACATATGTGTGATTAGAACCCCAGAGAGGTGATAGATAACTGAGCAGGAAAAACATTTGAAGAAATATTGGCCTGAAAACTTCCCAAATTTAGTGGAAGATACACCTTTACAGATTCACTGGGCTCAGTCAAATTCAAGCAAGGTAAGTGTGAGGAAAACCATAACTAGGTATTTCATAGTTAACTGCTGAAAATCAGAGGTAAAGAGAAAATTCTGAAAGCAGCCACAGAAAAATGGCAATTTACATACAAGGAGAAAACAATTAGAATGGCGGAAGACTTCTAATCAGAAATTATAAAACTCAGAAGACAGCAAAACATCTCTAAAGTGCTGAAAGGAAAACACTGCCCACCCAGAATTTTACATCTATATAAATATCTTTTTAGCATGATAGTGTGATGTTTTCAGAGAAAAGAAAAAGTGAGTTATCTATAGACCCCCACCATAAGGAATGTTTGAAACTATTCTTCGGACTGAAGGGATATGACGTGGTCCAGCAAAGTATCCTCAGGAATAAATGAAGAATATCAGAAATAGTAAATACTGGAATAAATATAAAATGCTATTTTTCTCCCTCAGTTTTAAAAAACATATGATTATTTAACAAAAAAAAATTGTAACATTGAATCTCAGTTTTATAACGTATGTATATGTGAAATATAGGACAAAATGGCAAAAAGGTAAGGGATATAAACAATTATGAGATTTCTGTATTTTAAATGAGCTGATAAGATATTAACTCTAAGTAGACTGAAAAGTTTAGGATGTGTTACCCCTCAAGGAACCACTTAAAAAATGCAAAAATTAACAATCCAATACATAAATTAAAATGTAACACTAAAAAAATATTTAAATAACACAAAAGAAGGCAGGAAATGAGAAACAGAAGAACAAAATTAACAGGCACAAACAGAAAACAGATGTTAGACATAAATCCAATTACATTAATAATTAAGTAAAATTTTAAGAAACTAAACATTCCAACTAAAAGATCAAAAATGTCACAATTGATTAAAAATTAACTGTGCTATATACGAGATGCATTTTGTATATAAAAACACAGGTTGAAACTAACTGGATAAAAATATATGTATCATGCAAATAGTATGTATTAGAAAGCAAATCAATTACGTTGATATCAGTTATGTCAATATCAAATGAAATAGACTCAGTGCAAAAGAATGATCAGATATAACATGGACACTGATTACTGATAAGAGTCAGGAACACAAAACATTCAGGAATCTATAGTCACCTGATAACAGGGCTTTAAAATCAGGCAGCAAAGATTTCAGAAGAGAATTTCACAAACATTTTAAAAAATTTGAACATATCTCTTTCAGCAATTAGTAGAATTAGACACACACACACACATCAGTAACGACAAATATGATCTAAGCAATATTATCCCATCACCATGACCTAATTGGTATTTATAGAACAATACATGCAATGATTAAAGATTACATATTTTTTCTTTTTTTTTTTTTAAGATTATTTATTTATTTGGGGAAGAGAAAGAGAGAAAGAGCATAAGCAGGCGAGCAGCAGAGGGAGAATGAGAATTAGGCTCTCCACTGAGCAGGGAGCCCTATGCCAGCTGGATCCCAGGACCTTGGGATCATGACCTGAGCGAAGGCAGACATTTAACCCACTGAGCCCCCCAGGCACCCTGAAGATTACATACTTTTTGCAAATGCACATAGCATACTTACCAGATAAGCTATACAATGGTCCATAAATATATTTTCTTTTTTTTTCTTTAAGATTTTATTTATTTTAGAGAGAGAGTGTGCGCGCTCTAGCAAGCACAGGGAGGAGTGGGGTGGGGCGGAGAGAGAATCTGAAGCAGCCTCACACTCAGTGCGGGGCCTCATGCACGGCTTGATCCCTCAACCCCGAGATCATGACCGGAGCTGAAACCAAGAGTCGGAAGCTTAACCAACTGAGCCACTCAGGTGCCCATATTTTCTCTTTTAAAAAATTTAATTCCAATACAGTTGTAATAGGTTCATGTGCGCAGTATAGTGATTCAACAATTCTATATCAAGAGAAGTGTACTAAAAATATTTTCAATCAGTTTCAGAGAATTG
Source organism: Ursus maritimus (assembly GCF_017311325.1). Taxonomy (NCBI): domain Eukaryota; kingdom Metazoa; phylum Chordata; class Mammalia; order Carnivora; family Ursidae; genus Ursus; species Ursus maritimus. The sequence goes on from NW_024425008.1 coordinate 18,211,045, forward strand.
AAATCATATAGAGTATGTTTATTATATGAACAGAATTAATTTAGAAAACCACAATGATAAAATATCTACAAAAACACAAATATTTGGAAATTATGCAAAGTAGTTATAGATAATCTATAGAAATCACAAGAAAATTAAAAACTACTTTATCCAGTTTTGTGGAATGTAGTAAAATTGGTGCTTGAAAGGAAATGCATACCTTTACATGCTTATATTAAAAAAGAAGAAAGGTCTAAAATCAATAACCCAAGTTTCCAGAGAGCAGGCTTTAGGTAAAGACGGGAAGGATATGAGGTCAGCAAGCAAGCAAGCTCCAAATTAGAAAGGGTATCATATACACAGGTAAGGAGTTTGAATTTTTCACTGACTGCCCTGGGGAGCTATTGCAGTGTTCTAAGTAGGGAAGAAGTAGGATCAGATTTTTCATTTTAAAAAGATTATTCTGAGAGCAATATGAATTATGGATTTATTTTAGATCCACTTGGAACGAGGGGAATAGATAGGAAGTGACTGTAATAATCTGTGTATGAAAGGGACCAGATTCCACAAAAATATTGTCTATGGAAACTGAGAGAAGCCACTGGCGTCAGAATTACTAGGAGGTAGTAGCAATAGGATTTTGTGACTGGTTGCTGTTGATGTTGAGCCAAAGGCTGGACTTTGGTTGGCTTTGGTGAAACAGAATGTGGGAATAGCAACAACAATCATGGAAATAAAAAATGAAGGTGAAACAGGAGGTTCAAAGGAAAATAGACATTCATTTTGAGAGGCATTCTTCTACCCAGGTACGTAGATATTCAGCTTGTTAATTTTCTCAATTTCAATTTTCTATTTCATTCATTTCTACTATTTATATTTTCTGCTTCCTTAATTGTGTTGGGCTTACTTTGTTTTATTTCAAAGCAATTCTGACTCATTTTTTTAACATTGGGATGAGATTTATAGGAGAATATTATTTGCTTTGAGTAGACAATGCACAGGGAAAGATGGCAGAGCTGTCAGAGGTTCAGGGCTAGTTTTAAATGGTGGCATTAGAAGTCATTTTACTACTGGGAATACCTTTGTCTTGTAGAGATGGTCAAATAAATGAAATCTCAGTGTACAATGCAATATTGCACATTCCAGTAGACAATATCAGCATCTTATTGGGGCGCTATTGGGTTATGCTGTTTGGAAGTTACAAATATTCACAGCCTTAGTTTATCCTTCCTCATTCCCCAAGCAGAAAATTTCTATAACTGAGAGATTCTACTTCAGAATAATTAAATGCTTATCCTAAGTTATCATGTCTGTTACGGGAAATGAAAAAGCATAGACGCATTTCTCCCCCCAAGTGTCTGGGAAAACAGTATTCTATAAAATGCCTAACATTAATTGTTCGTAATGAATTATTGAGTCTATAGCCACTGGAAATAACATAATTGCATCTTCTAATATTTTTTTACTCTTCATCACACTTGACTTTTAGTACATTTGATAATGTTGATCAAGTCCTCTTTCCTGAAACTATACTCATGTAGTTTTCCTTAATAGCTCTCTTAACTTTCCTTTTCTATTTCCTTTGAGAATTCTTCTTTGTCCCTTATACTTCCATGATTTCAACCAATTACTCCCAAATATAGATCTTCTCATAAGGCAGTTTTCCTGAACTTCAAACCATTGTATCCAATGGTCTGTTAGCCATCAGTAGTAGATGTTCTGTAGGACTTCACCTGAACTTGTCAAAGACTAAACTCATTCATGCCTTCTTCCTATCAACCACCTGAATCCATTTAATCAATTTAAGCACCGCCATTCATCCAGTCATTCAAAACCTAAGAGCCACCTGTAAAGCCTCCTTTACCCCCTCAGTCAACCAATTAACAATCCTGTTAGCTTTACCTGTAAAGTATATCTGGGATCTGTACACTTCTCTACATTGATCATCTGTCAATGAAAGTACCACAATGATTGGACTTTACTCTTTCCAATTCATCTTCTTTCAGAAATTAGGATTATCTACTAAGAAAAAACACACATGCATATACATATGCGTACATGTGTGTATATACACATTCATAACTATTTCATTTCTTTATTTGAATTTTTCTGTGGGTCTCATGGCATAGAGAATATAATCCTGTTAGTGGCACTAAGTTAGTTTTAGGTAAACAGTTTTACAATGAATGACTACTAAATAAACAGAACAAGATGAATTATTAATGTTAACCGTGTCAAAAATCTGTCCAATATGTAATCATAGATTCATGGATCTAAATACAACCATTATTCATTATCGAACATTTGCTGAGTCTCTAATATCAGTCTGCCATACTTTCAGATACTAGAAATACACTAGCAAGCAAGGCAAGGTTTATTTTGTTAGGGCGCTTGGGTGACTCAGTCGGTAAAGCTGCCTTCAGCTCAGGTAGTGATCCCTGGGTCCTGGGTTTGAGTCCTGCATTGGGCTCCCACTTCTTCCTCTCCCTCTGCCCCTCTCTTTCTGTCTTTCATGAATAAATAAATAAAATCTTTAAAAAAAATTGTATGTTGTTAAATTAATTAAAGAGGCCACTGGACTGTGTTAGCTTTAATGCCCTCATAGTCTTTGTACGTAAAATCAAAACCTAACCCTAAAATGCCTCAGTTTAAGAAATCAAGACCTAAGGACAGGGGCGCCTGGGTGGCGCAGTCGTTAAGCGTCTGCCTTCGGCTCAGGGCGTGATCCCGGCGTTATGGGATCGAGTCCCACATCAGGCTCCTCCGCTGTGAGCCTGCTTCTTCCTCTCCCACTCCCCCTGCTTGTGTTCCCTCTCTCGCTGGCTGTCTCTATCTCTGTCAAATAAATAAATAAAAGCTTTAAAAAAAAAAAAAAGACCTAAGGACAACCAATTACAAACAACTGACTAGACTTTCCCAAATAAAACAACCACTTAAGCTACAGCTGCTCAAATAACACCACTGTTTTTGCTTCCTTCCACCTCTTCTCTATGAAAGTCTTTCCCCAGGTTCCTGTAGATGGAACACTCCCAACCACTTCCCATTTGGTACTGCCCCATTTGTGTCCATTTTTATTCAAATGAACTCATCAATTCAATATGCCTCTCTTTATCTTTTAACAATTCTCTCATTATGCTTACATTCTTTCTATAAACAAGTAACTCATCTCAAAGCAATGGTAGAAATTCTAAAAAGAAAAAGTCAATTGGACATAGGAAATCAAGATCGTTTTTTTAACTAGAGTAGTCCAAAAGAGATGTCTCCCCAAAGACTGCACTGATTTGATACATAAACGCAAATAAGTGGTGGGATTAATGCCTTAAGGATAGAGTTATAGTTTTTTATGCAGACAGCCAAGCAACTGCAAAGGCCCGTAAATGAGAATGATTCTTGAGCATTTGAAGGACAGAAAGAGGGAAAGTGGAAATGGAAAATAGATGAGGAAAGAGTGTTGGGAGATGGACTTTGTGAAGAAAGGAAACATCCAGGGTCTTACAGGACAGGACAAGTGGATAATAAAATATTATGTTTCTAGCTCCTCATCTTTAGGAAAGTAACATATTATTATGCTTCCCTTTTCAAAGAGGTGTCCTTTTAAATTTGTTTTCACTATTATACATCTATTATTTTTTTTTAAGATTTATTTATTTTTGAGAGAGAGAGAAAGCAGGGGGAGGAGCAGAGGGAGAGGGAGAGAGACAATCTCAAGCAGACTCCCCAGTGAACGCAGAGCCCAATCCCAGGACCCTGAGATCATGACCTGGGCCAAAATCAGGAGTTGGACACTTAACCAACTGAACCACGCAGGCACACCCTTTTTTTAAAGATTTTTTTTTTTTTTGAGAGAGAGAGAGAGACTACACCTATTATTTTAAATTAAATAGGAATAAAAGCAAACACAATAGATTTATAAGTACTTACTTGTATGTAGTTTCCATAAGGAACAATTATGATTTAGAACATTTTCTAATCCTTTTTATATCATTTCCTTGGCCTTTTTCTTTTCATTAAATTTTCTTTCATTAAATTTTGTCTCTCATTAAGACCTCTCCATGCTTTTCCAATATAAACATTTATTTTTAGAAAAAGATTGGACGTTCACTTAAACTGTAGTATAAACAAATGATCAATTGCTGCTTAAAGTACTTCCAGTTTTAGTATATACGTCAAAACCCCAAAACTAAAGAAAACATTATTCGTACTGGTAGGAAATCATACATGTTTCTGAAGCGATGGTGGCTTCTCAGAGTTTTTCGAAGTGACCCTCTGGGGCTGGAGAACTGAGCTAGATACGAGTGTTAATGGAGGTCCTGGCTGATATAAGCATGAAGGTAAATGCAATGTTCGTGTATACCATTTTACATCAAGCTTCATTTGCATTCTACTATAAAACCAATAAATCCAAAACCATAATTTTTATACTTTTTTTTAAAACACATTCTAGAGCTGCATTAAAAAGGCACCAGAGCTGTCTCAAGGCATTAAGATTTTAGTTTTTCAGACAACTGTGGAAATGTAGGAGATTTGGTTGAGTACCTAAATTTGACCACAATCTCTGAATCTTTTTACACAGCAAACTTAACACTTTGGCCCCTGGAGTATCCTATTTGATACAACCTGGCATCTAACCAAAAGTCACCTTATACTGAGAGAGTTGAGTAAATTACTGGGGGACCTTGAGGTATGTGAGTAAGAAACTGTGTGTGTGCTTAATTCAAGCCGCAGTCATTAAGATTATATATCACACAATCCAATGTTATTGAGACATGTACGCTGCTGAGTCTAGATGTCCTTAGTGATTTGCTGAAATGTCTCTAACTCAGCAGTTTGGAAATTTCTTGCTAAGAATACCGTTCTCCTTCATATAACAGCTCTTCTCTCATGTCTACCTTTTATTTGAAGTCTTATGAATAAAGTACATGAAGAGAGGAAGACATTTACCAACCTCCATATAGGACAATTAGGACTTAATTGATTCACACATCTCTCATTCAGTGTATAGCTTCTAAAACACAACTGTGACCACACCCAAAGGTCCGCCTGGAATGTAACATGATAAGAAAATCTACTGTAAAATGCCCAATAAATTGAAAAGAATGCAAAATAAATACTACCTAAAATAGTTATATTTCACAAAGACATTTGTATGGAACCCATTCAAAAGTAAAGCAGTCCCTTTTTAGACTTGATTACTCCTTCTGGGTGGGGGATAGTAATCATCTGAATAGAAGCTATTGCTTCTTAGTAATGACCGCTGCAGGTCTCCTGTTCAGTTCTTCTATTCTCAAACACAATGTTCAGAATGTCAAGTTTGACTGCTCTATGAATAATTCAAAATGATCAGTTCCTGAATTGCCATTTGTGGTCCGGGGGTGGGTTACTATTCAAACCAGTTCACTGAGTAGCTCACCAGAATATGTCTGAAAATGAGCCAAGATTTTGGGTTTGTTGCCTTTTTTTTTTCTTTTTTTATTCTTTCTCTAACAGTGACATTGTAAAAAAGAAAAAAAGATACTGGTCTCAGAATGGATGGATTTTCTTACAGAGAAAAGCTTTTAACCACTGACAGCATAAAGCAGTGTGTGTGAATTTTTATAGAAACAGTCCCACTGCTTGATACCCGTGCTTTCCTCCCCAGGTTCACTCCTATGAAAAATGCCCTGGCAGTGTCTCTGTACGACAATTTTCTCAACCAAAGGTCTGTAGCTGCAGGTCCAGGCTCAGCAACTGAAAAATGCACTTACTGAAAAAGAAACCATTTCCAATAAAAGCAACAGAATTTGAGTGGACCGGCCAAGCCAATTTCTGCTTTGTATAACTGCTCAGGTTCCAACAGTTCTTTTTTTTTTTTAATATTTATTTTTTTCCTAATAGATTGAAAGCCTCCTTTTTACCATTGAGCTATAGCAATGCAATCCAGTAAAAATAGCTGAGCGTCTTTCTGTACAAGCTTGTAATTTCCTTCTCTGTTAAGGTTATTTTGGAAATGAAAGAAAGTTATAAGTCAAAGAAAACTACCATGTCTTCTCCTTCCTCAGCCCCTTTGACTCCAGTTAGTCTCCTAATCTTAAATCCAATCAGTTTTATAAAATTCAACTTAACAAACTTTTATTAAGCTTTTGATATCTGGGTTTGAATACCATAAAATATAGTCCTTTATTTAAGCATATAAAAAATCAAGACTATTTCAAGCAATAATAAACCAATTTAATTAGACTAAAACAAAAATAAAGTTAAATACAAGAAGAAAAGAATGCTATAGAATTGGGATACTGGGAAATATCAGAGAATATGAGGTAAACCTCTCATAGGGAAAGCCCATAAGGGACAAGATGTCCCTTCAACCCAGATGAATAGTGCCCTGAAGAACCTAATTGCCTACAGAATTCTCTCTCTCCTCTTTGCTTCCCTGCACTTTTTTCTGCACCCCAACCTCTTTTGAATGGGAGGAAACATTGCTCTGACACCTGTCAGGATTTACCTCCAAAGCCTCAGTGTCCCCAGGGAAGGAACTGATCGGTTTTGGCTTATCTATGATCAGGTGTCCATAAAATTTAAGTCAAGGGAATCCAGGAAAACAACACCGATTTCATGAAGAAGTTACAGTTGGCAGTAGAAAGGGATGGCTCCTCTCCGAAAGAGGCGTTATTACCAAGATAACTGCAGAGCAAACAAAGTGATAGGTGTGCATAATGAGTTAAAAGATTAGCAGTTAAAAATGAAATTCAAAATATGATCTAAACTTAGGTGCAATTTAAAAAATTGCAAAATCAATCAAATCAACAATCAGGGATGGTTTTCTCTTAAAGAGCCTCATTTTACTATCACAATATGCTTCACAGCCCAGATGGTAATGATCAATATTATGAAATTTCAAGGTATTGGATCTCACTCTTTGCGTCATATCCACACCTGTGGCCAATGTGTTCATGAGATATGCAAACAGAGTGAGTTTGTCCTCTTAAAGTGATGCCTCTGGGAATTTCAAAAATTAGAATTTTAATAACAATAAACATAATAATCAAAATAGCTACCATTTGCATCTGTTTTTTTAGTTTAAATCCACATGTAACACTTAGTGTCTGTGTGAACCTGAGCAAAAAGCTGAATTTCTTCCATTTTTATATTCCTTATTATAAAATAAGTATGGTCGTATTGTCAGCCTTGCAGGCAAAAGAGGAAATCACGTAAGATGGTATATGAGTAAGGCAATGAAGACTCCGGCATATAGCAAGCCCGCAATAGACGCTAGTTTTGATGATTATTGGTATGATGATAATGAAGATGATGATGATGATGCAATCATGTCTCTACTCAAAAGTTTGATTTTCCATTTACTGCACATGGAAAAAAAAAACACACCTAAAAACACCTACAAACATCTTTTGGGTTTCTTTCCTCTTAATTTGTGAATGTATATGTATGTGTGTCTGTGAATCAATGGATGTATGTTTGTAAAGGTTTCATTAGCTGAATCTATTAAAAAGGAAACCTACGGGGGGAAAATTAGTTGTATGAGAAAAATTACAAGGCTCAGGGGAATTTGGAATGATAAAAATGTATTTTTGAACAGAAATTTCTGTTCAGTGTTCTCTATTAATCTGGCTGAACTAGTAACTGCACTTCTACATTTATTTCTTTCCTTCTTCGTAGAGATTTTAGTTTTAGTAAACATCAGTGCTACTCTTTTCCCATTTCCAGTCAATTGCAAATAATAATAGAGATTGATTCTTTGATGGGGATATTGTGAATTCTGCTAATTGTCACTCATTAGAAAGTACTTCATGAGTATCTAGGAGAAAAGAAGACAGACAAAAAATTGTAAGGCAAGGTTCATGTCTTCAAGAATTTTTCCTAACAAATTGAGAAATACTAAGTGTCAACCATCTGGTTCTGAATATAATGGCACAGAAGGAAGAATTGAACTGATTTAGATAGAGAAATTATTTAAATGAAGAGTGGAAGTGGAATAGGCTATTATTGGCTAAGTGAGAGTTCGATATGTAAGAAGGAGAAAAGAGAATATTTAAAATGAGGAAATAAATAGGATAAGTCAAGGCTTGAGGGCAGATTCAAGCAAGATACTATAGTTAGGCTAATAGAAATGTAAGCAAATGGTGTGCACTCGTGAATTGTGAGAAACCAGCTCGGCTTTACAGAAAAGCAGGAGGTACAAAAGGTGTTAAAAATCAGCAGAGGAGTTTTGAAGCAATCTTTTAAAACATGAGAGAAACGGAGATTTCTTAGGAGCTAAATGCTGATATTGGTCAAATATTGATACTGAGCATCAATTTGGGGAGAATTCTGGAGTCAGACAAGGGAAGAGTACTATTTAGGTCTGAGAGTATGATGAAATAGACCAAGGTATTATTTTGCCATTCTGTATCTTCGCTCAACAATGTAGTAATAATAGTAATTTAAATATGAGATTGACTTGATCCCCATGTTACGTTTTGTTTCCAAAGAATGTAAGACAAAGTTTTCTCCAGCCAAATGAAATCTTTATTTCTAGAAAGATTTCTCCCTGAAATTACTGTATTCTTTTTAAACCTGTCAACCCTGATGAACAATAGAGGAAAAACCTGAAAAATTTGTTATGAATCTTTCCATTAAAACACTAGAAATTCTAATTTGCCTAAGACTTTCCTCAAAGAGCCTACCCAAGGACAAGCTCTTCCAATTGTGAATATCCAGATACCATCTTTCTTAAGTACGTGAAATCATACAAGGAATCTCAGAATGCAAGGGCATTAGAAATACAAATAAATAAAATGGAGAAACATCTAATTTAAAGTTAGAAAATTCATAAAGTTATGAGACTTGATTAAAAAAATCTTACTCTAGATACATTAAGCTAAAGTTTGCTGATTTAACTACCTTTTCAATAGATGCTAAAACTGAGACACAACTACTTTATTTGCTACTTTATTTCCAAATGAGAAGAACAGATGCTTCGTTTGATGATTCATTTAACGAACATTTATTTTGTACCTGCTAAAACTCCAAGGATGCAATTTAAATCACTGAAAGTATATATGTAAATAAGACATGGTTCTTGTACTTACACGTTAGCAGGTACTATAAACAAGTAATGAGTTGGTCATAATGATCATTGCTAATACATGGCTAAATCAAGATACCAGGAGAGCACAAACAGGGGCACATAGTAGCCTGAGCTGATAGGGAACTCTTTCAATTGTACTAATGGTTCTCTTTCAATTATGCAGTTTGTTGCATCTTGTAATCATCCTGTATAGCCTTTCAAGAATTTAACTACTGTAGTAATATCGCCTTTAAAACATAGCACCTCATTTCATGATAAAGTTAAAGGCCACAAGGGAGAGTAGACAGTAACAGGTCTACTTATCATTTATTGGGGCAATATAAACCAAAGTGAAATCATGATCAAATTTTGCCTTCCAAATAATTATGTTCAAAGATCAACTTTGCTAATTTTTTTACCACTTAAGTTTGCAGATGAACTTTAAAGATGGGTAAATACTCAAAGACTAAATTTCTGGATCGCATGTTTCCATTTAGCAACTCTTTTAAGAGCTAATGTTGTGAATAAGCTTAGTTCTTGTATTTAATTCAAACGTGGCAATCACAAGTGAATGTGTCCTATTTTATGATGAATTGAATGAGAAAAATCTGAATATATAAATAACTGCTGGGAAGTTGAACACAGCAATTTTTGTTTCTTATTTTTATTAGTTCGACCTTATAATATAGCCTTACTAAACTGATTATTGTTAATTAGGCACAAGTGAATTATTATAGATCTATTTATTTAAGAGGTGAATAGCTTGTTTTATAATTGCTTAGTCTTAAAACACATGTTTTAAATAATGAGTATCTAACATAGCGTGTCTTATGATAGTGTCTTATTTAACTACAGTCATTAACTAAATAGCAATTATGAGTAACATATTTAATGAATTAGAATCATTTTCCAATGACTATCTACAATGGTGGTTTAAGCTCATGCAACATTTTTCTTTTTTGGGAAACAGTAGGGTATATTCATACTAGCTTGCTTATTCTATTACATCTCTAATAAATCTCATTTCAGACAATCTCTTCCACCACAAATCAAAATTAAATAAATGGCCACATATAAGAAGATGTCTTTTGGAGACAGACATACCCATTGCCTGAAACTAGACCGTGGTTCTGTTTACAGCAGAGATGTTGATTCTATTTCATAACTTCTCTAATTGCTTTCCTTATGACTAGAGTCCAACCTCGTAAAGGGTACAGTTTAACATTTGTGTTATCTTTGTGATTTTCACAGGGCTTAGAACAGTGCTTCAGAGAATAATCATTTACTCTACATTTACTGAAAGAATATCTGCTTTTCCCAATATCATGCCTACTATTTAGACAGCTCATTCTAGATAGCCATTTGGACAAATACCGAGAGGATAAAGAGTCATTGTCAGACAGGTCTCAGGTAGATAAGCAAAGTTGGGAAGAAGATAAGGTGATTGGGGTACACATAACTTTTTTTTTTAATTTTTAAAGATTTATTTATTTATTTATTTATTTTTATTTGAGAGAGAGAAAATGCATGTGCATGTGGGGGCAGGGGGAGAGGGAGAGACTCTCAAGCAGACTATATGCTAACTGCAGAGACTGACTCAGGGCTCGATCCTACGACATGTGAGATCATGGCCTGAGCTGATACCAAGAGTCAGACTCTTAACTGACTGAGCCACCCAGGTGCCCCAGATATACATAACTTTTAATGAATGGGTGCAATAAGTCAGGCTTTTTGCTAATTGCTGTATATGTGTTACACATCATCTCTTGTCTGTCCCTAAATAACCATATGGCATAAAGCTGTATTGATGACCAAAGCTAAATTCAGAAAGTTTGTCCTCTGTCAAGGTACACAAAGCATATAAGCTACAAACCTATGTTTATCTGAGTAGGATTTTATTCACTAGAGAGAAAAAAAAAAAAAGGAGGCTGGTTTTAGAGCTCAGAGACATAAGTTGAAAAAGAACCCAAGGGTTTAAAGTAGGAGAATGATACACATGTTTCATGCTCTAAACTTATGATTTTGGCTGCTCTGTAAATAATAAATAGTTCAGTTGAGAGGCGAGAGTAAGAGAAGTATGGTAAGCAAAATTCTAGAGAACCCCATAACCTTTACCCCTGGCCATTGTTATTGGGATTACCCTGGTACACAGCAAAAGACACTTTCCACTTGTAACTGAAGTTACTCATAAATTATTTTTAAAATAAGGACATTATATAGGTGAGCCCAATCTATTCACATGAGTCCTTTAAAAACAGAGTTTTCTCTAGTTTGCCACAAAGGAAAGTCACAGATATATAAAATATGTGAAGGATTCAGCTTGTCTTTGTTGGATTAAGGATGAAGGGGACCATGTATAAAGTAATGCAAATAGATCCTAGAAGCTGAGAGCAGTTCATGGCTGCCAGCCAGCAAGAAAAAAGGGACTTCATTCCTACAACCACAAGGAACTGAATTCTGCCAATAATTTGAATGAGTTTGGAAGTGGATTCTTCCCTGGAGCCTTCAACTAAGAGCCCAGTTTGACCAACACCTTAGTTTCCACCTTTGGTGACTGTACGTAGAAAAACCTGTTAGCCCTGCCTATCCATCTGACCTATAAAACTGTGAGCTAATAAGTGGGTGTTGTTTTAAACCGTAAGTTTATAGCTATTTGTTACAGCAACAATAGAAAACAAAGCAGAAAACAAAAACCAGTCATTGTCAATTACTGTAATCACGGTAGTCTGAACAAGAAATGTGGCAGTAGCATTGAAGATGATGTGGAAATGGTTGGGACATGTTCTGGAAATACAAATTAAAAATATTTGTTGATGAATTGGATATATAGGATAAGAGAGGGGAGGAATCAAGTAAGACTTTTGAGTTTGGAGTTTGCACAACTGGAGAGATGGCTATATATTTCATTTTTATAGAAACCACTGGGCAGAGATAGATTTTGTGATTTCTTTGTGGTATCTATTTCATTATGTGGTATCTATTATATTTAAGTAACAATATTAAGCAATCTTGGTATTCAGACTGGATCCCAAACATGATGTCTGACTGGAGGTGTAAATTTGTAGTGATCAGTTTATAAAGAGTCTAGAACTGGATGCATTCATGTCCAGTGATAAGTGGAGAAAGAGTAGCCACATCCAAGGCTTGAATCATCCAAGTTTGGTGGGTTTGGTGGAGAAAGCAGAATCATTAGTTTATTCATGAGAATAAAAAGACCTGCGAAAGGTTAGTAAAAGAAAATGAGGTGTCATATAATTGGACAGCAGAAAATATTTCAAGACGTAAGACGTTATAAATGATGACTGAGAAATATCCATCATATTTGAACACAAAAAGACATTCGAGAGCAGTTTCAATACAGTGATTAAGTACTGAAGGCAATTACAAGTAGGTTGAAGCGTGAATAAAAGATAACTAAGTATTAAACAAGGTAAGTATAGATCACTTGGTAGCTGAATACTTAAAGTAATTTTAGGGAGGATACATATATATGGCAGTAAATAAGACTCAAAGCAGAATATTTTGGAATGCTATTTTTTGTTTGCCAGATCTGCCGGTATTTTTTGAGCCATCATCAAAAAGAAGATTTAGCACAAAGGGACAAGCTCTGGAATAACAAGTTTGAATGTCTGTACTGCCATTGATCCTGTACTGTTTAGGAAATCACTGGAATTATCTGTTTCAATTTTCTCAAGTATAGAATAAAAATAATAATACCTATCTCAAAATGTTGTTGTGGGATAAAAGGAGATTGATTAGTAGAGAGCACAGTACATAGCAGATACTCCATGAAATGCCAATTTCATTTAGGTATACAGCACATCATGTTTCATTAAAGAAAAATAAAATAAAAAACCAAATCATTTGAGTTCTTACTGTGACTTAGACACTTTTTCCTGCATAAAATGTTGGGGGAAAACTAACCTCAATTTTAAACAATTGTTTCTAACATTGAAATTATATGCTCTCTTTGGACCCACGCATACACATTCAAGAGGAAACTAAAGCCACATAATTTCTTTCAGTCATTTCAAAACTCTGAGAAAGCACCTTGAATTATATAAAAAATATTATAAAGATAATTTAGGAAGGACAAATCCTGTCGAGATGATCAAAAAGAAATTTTCTTTAGCAATTGAAAAGTTGTTTTGGCCTCATACTTCCCTCTGGGTCTATTGCTTCTGACAAATTGACAAATGAAAGTGTTCCAAAGTCCTTAAAATGACTAGGAAATAGTTAATGGAATATGGCAGAAGTAAATCCTCTGTGAGAGCAGAAATCATGGTAAGGTAGATAAATATGCATCATTAAAACTCAAAAAGAAAAAAGCTCCTAATATCCTAGAAATTGTTTTTCAAGATCCTTGGATTAAAGCACTTATGGGGAGTATGAAAATGTCAGTTTATCATCTACGTAGGACCTCTCAATATCCCTTTATTCCAGAAATAAGTTGGTGTCACAAGTTGCGGTATCAAGAAAGAGGAAAATCGATGACATCAACTTTGAGTTAATAGAGGGACGGACACGTGATTTTCTCTCTTTTCTCTAGATTCTACCATTACATTTATCTGCATTTGTTTAGCTAACACTAATTTGCAGCTGAACAAATCCTAGGTGAAATGGCCCTAATTTCGTAATCCTGGGCAGGAGCTTTTATTGAATGGGACCACTGTGTTGACTGCCTGAATAAGAAAGCTTTACATGTGTAAAGTGAGATTTGAAACTGGATATAATATTTATCTCCAAGGTAAGAGAAAACGCAAAAACACTCCTTGAAAAAAAAATTGTCTTAATATGCTTATTTATAAACATAGAACGTTTGCCCTTAAACACTGGATAATATGCCATGCTTCATGGATAATATAAATAAACATTTAAAATTTCACAGATTCCTCAGAGCTCTAGATTCCAATATCAAGTCGGTGGCTACAAGCAACTTTCAGACCTAGAGCCAGACAACTTGAGGTTTCTATCAAGACCCGCCCCCCTCATGGTGTAACATTGATTAAACAACTTGACATCTACAGGTGAAAAGAATTAAAAGTTTCTAAAATCAAAATATCTATGTGACATTACACTGGTGTAAATAGAACTACCACTGTAGGGTTTTTTCCCCCATTTTAGTTTATTGCCATATTCTCCTTGTATTTCCAAGCTGCTGACAGAGAAGGAAGGCTAGAAATCATTCCTTTTGATGGCTGAGTAATAGTCCATTGGATATATGGACCACATCTTCTTAATCCAGTCATCTGTTGAAGGGCATCTCGGCTCCTTCCACGATTTAGCTATTGTGGACAGAGCTGCTATGAACATTGGGGTGCATATGGCCCTTCTCTTCACTACGTCTGTATCTTTGGGGTAGATACCCAGTAGTGCAATGGCTGGATCATAGGGTGGCTCAATTTTTAACTTTTTAAGGGACCTCCACACTGTTTTCCAGAGTGGCTGTACCAACTTGCATTCCCACCAACAGTGTAGGAGGGATCCCATTTCTCCACATCCTCTCCGACAATTGTCGTTTCTTGCCTTGTCAATTTTTGCCATTCTAACTGGCGTAAGGTGGTATCTCCATGTGGTGTGACTCCGAGAAACAAACTGAGGGCGTCAGAGAGGAGGGAGGTGGGGGAATGGGATAGGCTGGTGATGGGTAGTAAGGAGGGCACGTATTGCATGGTGCACTGGGTGTTATACGCAACTAATGAATCATCGAACTTTACATCAAAAACCAGGGATGTACTGTATGGTGACTAACATAATATAATAAAAAATATTATTATAAAAAAAAAGGAGGTAGTGAGTGGTAGGTCAAAATCTTTGACAGATCAAAATCGACCTCTAGGTAATATTTTGGGAAATCTGTAAAAAGGAAAGAAAAACTGCATGAACATCCCAGGGCTTGAACTTTGCTGTAACATTTATGAAGTTGGGAATTTTTTGATCATCAAACCCTCACGTTACAGACTGCGCAAATCTCTGAAGGTCCACCTGCTCACACTCCTAGCACCTAATTGTCCATCAGAGCCGTACCATCCCAAGCTCCACCAACAGATCATCACTCTCAAGCCAGGTTGGGCTTGCCTGAAAACGAGTGGGGATCTAGAAGTAAACTCAGGTACTAAACTCCAGAACAGCAATGCAGAGAACTGTTTATTTGGTGTCTGTCATGAGAGACAATAACTTTACTAATGTATCAGTTTAAATCTCATTATCCTGTGAAAATATCCAAGGATCCAAAGGGAAGGATTAGATCTGTTAATTCAAACAGCATCAAATATTTATCATTTCCAAATTCTGAGCTCCTTGTTGAGAGACACAGATGAGGAAAGGGGCCCTCGTAGCAATCATCTATCCTATCAGCTTTTAAGTACATTGATTTCAGGGACTCTGTCTCGCTAGCCCTTGGCATGTGGAGTGGTAGTTGTTGAAAGACCTTTCCTTGTTCTTCCTTTCCGTACAGATGGCTTTCTCCAACTTCCCACCCTCAAAATTAACCAATCCCTCCTATGTCTCACCTTGCCATCATGTCCATATTTGTCATTGCTCACATAGTGTTATACTACTTTTACATGATATTTTTTATTAATGTAAGTTATCTTTTAAAGCTTCTACATTTTAGGGCACCTGGGTGGCTCAGTTGGTCTGCCTTCAGCTCAGGTCATGTTCCTGGGGTCCTGGGATTGAGTCCCACATCAGGATCCCTGCTCAGCGGGGAGTCTGCTTTTCTCTGCCCCCTGCCCCTCATCCCACTCGTGTGCTCACTCTCTCTCGCTTTCTCTCTCTCGAATAAATAAATAAAATATTTAAAAACAAAGTATCTACATTTTAGAGGCCTGGTCTCTATTGACTGTACACATTATAGCCCTAGATGGTCAATTACTGTCTATTGAGTAAATACATGAGCCACAAGCCACATCTTCTCAGGTCATTTTCCCCATGAAGTTAGTCTCAGTTCCATTATACACACTACTGAAAAAATATAAAACAATATATAGAAGATCATTTCCTCATAATTTATAAGTTCATAGGATATTGAAAGACCAAGAAGCATTTGTATATGGAAACCTGTTACAAATTTAGAATTGTTTTCTCATTTTATGTTTAAATATTTAACATAATGCAGAAAAAGTGAGAACTCGCAACTGCCTTCATCACATATGAATGGATAGAATTATTTTTATTACAATATTAAAGTAAAAGCTTCTATCACTTGTCAAATCTGATAGTAGTACTTACTATATTACCTCTTTGAGACTATGGACTACTAAAATAATTACAGCTTCTAAAAATACAATTTCTTTCACATCTTAGGAGAACTTGTATAAACAATTCACTTAGAAATCATACCTAAAGGATACTCATTGCTATTCTTTTTAAATGAATTTTAAGTAAATGGAAACTCATAGCTATTGACTCTGTATGTTTATTAACAATCCTATCAACTGTTCTCTGCGTATAGTGTACCTAACACCAGGCTCACACTTTGTGAATTAAAACAAGTCATGAGAGGGGCACCTCGGTGGCTCTGTCAGTTAAATATCTGACTTTTGATTTAGGCTCAAGTCATGATCTCATGGTGGTGAGGTCGAGCTCCCCCAGTATTGGGCTCGCAGGCTGGGTATGGAGCCTGCTTAAGATTCTTTCTCTCCCTCTCCCTCTGCCCCTTCCCATCCCCTCTCCCTGTCTCTGTCTTTCAAAACAAACAAACAAACAAACAAACAAAAAACCAAGAAATTTGTTTTTTTTAATAAAATTTTCAAAATAATCCAGCTTAACATTTACTACCTGCTTAAACCTTACTATGTGGATACTTTTTGTAAACACTATCTTATCTATATTCTGTTCTCATAAGAATGTGCTTTAGGAGATTAAATTGGGAGAAGTTGGACAGGGTGTTTTGAAGAGATTTCTTTCCTTTTTTTTTTTTTTACCACCACATGGTTTATTTAATTGAGGTATAATTTACATACAACAAAAAGCAGATTTTAAGTGTTATGGATCATAGAGTAGTTTATGTTTAACTGTATAAGAAACTGCCAAACATTTTTCCAAAGTCATCATGCGATTTTACAATCTTACCATGAAAGCATGAGAACTGAAATTGCTCTATGCCCTTGCCAACATCTGGCATTTCCAAAATTTTAATTTTATTCTTTCTAGTCAGTGTATGGTGGGAACAAATGAACATGTTTGTCCCTGGAAAAAATGATGCTGAGATATTTTAATAATTTTACTGGCCAGTCACATGCTTTCTTTTGTGAAGCATGTATTCAATTTCTCCACTTTTCAAATTTTACTTTTCATTTTATTATTACACTGCATGAATTTTGCCATATATTCTGAAACACAAGTTGTTTCTCAGATGAATAAAATGTGAATATTTTTACGATAATAGTTTATAGACTTTTCATTAATCTTCTTTGCTTTCTAATGCTCATACTAGAGAATACATTGTACAACTATTGCCTACTTGGGGAATCCTAATAATGACCAAAAAAGTAATTCAAAATAATGTAAATATTTTTTTCCCCGGATAGCTAGGAGATTCAAGCAGAACACCACCTGTACTCGTTGGTCCCTTATCTACTATCAGTCTAGATGACAGGAAATTGGAGGCTGAGTGAGCCCAATGGGTAACTTGGAATGATATGTTTCTTCCAGCTCCACAAGTGTGCTATGCTTTTATTTGGAAGTCTCCCCAAAGTTTTCCAATTCAGGAACATAGACTATCTCTCCCTTTATTGAGATAGTCTTTGATTTCTTTCTTTAGGGTTTTATAGTTTTCTGCAAACAGATCTGTTTATATCTGCCTGCCTACTCCTTACCGTGTCAGATTTATAGCTAGTAGTGCTTTCTTTTTTTTTTTTATTGCTCTTATAAGTGGTATTCTAAAATTTAAAACTCCAAGTAAAAATTTTTGTTTACTATTGATAATGTAATACTCTTGGTATGTGTACCGATAGTATTGGTATAGCAATACTGTGTATTAATCACACATAGTGTTGTAATTGTTTATTAGCACCTGGGATTATTTTGTAATCTGGTGCGGGAGGTCATTTTTGTTTGTTTTTCATAGATAAGTCATGGTGAGTAAGAGGGACGGTTTTCTCTCTTTCCAATATGAATATTTTTAATTTATTTTTCTTGTTTTATGGCCCCAACAAAGACTTTCATTGATTAAGCAATGTTGAATCATAGTAGTGAGAGAGAGTACATAGTAGTGAGAGAGTGTACAGAGCAGTGAGAGGGAGTATTTGTTGCAGACATGAGGTCCCTGGACGATTTTGTAGCACTATGGTGAGGAAGGAAGTACGAAGTCATGCACACACGCATGTTGATGATGGGGGTGTATCACGAGGACACAAGAGCCAAGTGAAAGAGCTCCTGATGACCAAAGCTGGAGCCATTTGAGAAAATAAGCAAAATATTATAACCCAAGGTAGAAAATAAGTATTCATGAGTACATACTGATACATACATAGGGGATTGAGTAAATGAATAAATGGGGAACATAGACAAAACTGCTCTGCAGAAGAATTGCGAAGAATTGCTGTAGAGACTCTACTCCCAGGGAAGTGGAGGATAACTCCATACTTTTTAGGTGTGGGCTGCTCATAGTAACTTCCAAAGGGAATGGGTGAAAAAGAATAAGTTTACAGTATTGAAACCTGACAAACACTAGCTCAGCTAGGTGATCAGGTTAGCATGAATAGTGATGTCATTTTAGTAACATGTACACTTGCAATGATGTGATAAGAATAGTGTTTTACCTCCATGATTTTCCTCCCCAAAACCTATAACCTATTCTCATGATAAGAAAACTTGGCCAGTATAGGTTAGTTGTACCATAATTCCCTGTCGGTACCTCTCACAACTGTCATGGTCAACAGAAATGAGGAAAGTCTGAGAAATCATCACACCAAGAAGAGCCTCAGGAGACGTAACAACTAGAAATAATGTGGTATCCTAGATGGGATTTGGGAAAATTCATAAAAACCTAGAAAAGCTGAATAAAATTGACTTTAAATATAATGAATCAATATTGGTTAATTAACTGTGAAAAATTTACCATTCTATTATAAGTTTTTAGTAATAAAGGGAACAGGGTATGAGATATTCAGGAATTCTCTGTACTAACTTTGTGGGTTTTTTTTTCCTAAATCTTAAATCTATTCTAAAATAAAGACAAAATATATAGTTAAAATATAGATTAAAAATATATAATCCATATTGCCATATACAATTCCACCAAGTTTTAATATTTTGCTAAAATCAGTTCATATTTTTAATGACATAGAATAGTACAGATGCTAGGTAAATCTATTGAATACTGCTCTCTAATACCTACAGGTTTCACTTACAAAAGTTTGAAGTTTATCAAGCTTATGCATGTTCATATATTATCACACCATATATATGTATACATTAAAAACATAAGGCTAGGGGCACCTGGGTGGTTCAGTGGGTTAAGCATCTGACTCTTGATTTTGGCTCAGTTAATGATCTCAGGATCCTGAGATCGAGCCCTGAGTCCAGCTATATGCTGAGCATGGAGCCTGCTTAAGATTCTTTCCATCTCTTTCTTCCCCTCCTGCTTGCTCTCTTTCTCTCTCTTTAAAAAAAATTTTAAAAAATTAGAATGATATTATTTTCTATTTGTAAAACTTTGTAGGAATGTTACTATATTGTACAAATCATAATGTGGCTTGCTTTTTATGTAAAATGTGTGCTCAGTTTGAGTTGTCATGTCACATATAACTAGTTCAATAATTTCATTGTTGGACAGTGTTTCTTTGTATGGCTATACTATAATATATAGTTACTACTTCTCCAGTTAATGGGTATTTTGAGGATTTTCCAGCTTCTAAACATTACAAAAAGTTGTAGGAACATATTTATCCTCCTCCTGCATGTTTATGTGACATCTCTACTTGAAAGTATAATTTTGATGTAAAGGATATTCATTTTAAAATGCATTAGATATTTCCAAATTGTGCTCCAGATGATGAAAGAGTAGGAAATTTACTTTTTCCACATTTTCATTAATATTTGGAGGTACACAGGTTTTACTCCAGTAGATATAAAGTATTATTTTATGTGTTTTCTAATTATTTTCTAATTATTTATTCTCTAGTTATTTCTAATTACTTAAGCATTTATTAATATGTTTTGCTTCTTTTTAATTTTCTATTTAATTATTAGCAAATTCATATAATTTTATTTACTTTCAAATATATCCATCTCTTTGACTTTTGAATGTTAACGGTAAAATCTGAATATTAATCCTTTTTTGGTTAGAGGAGAGCAAGTATGTTCTCATAGTGTGTTCTACTATATTTTTAGATGCTGTTTGTGCTATCTTTGGAGGTATGGTTGTTTCTGCTTTATTTTATTTATTTATTTATTTATTTTGGTAGTGAATGATTTATTTATTTTTTTGACTTTAAAATTTTTTTCTGCATATCTGCATTTTTTATTTAAATTCAACTAATTAACATATAATGTATTATTAGTTTCAGAGGTAGAGGTCAGTGATTCATCAATCTTATGTAATACCCAGTTCCCATTATATCATGTGCCCTCCTTAATGTCCATCACCCAGTTACCCCATCCCCCACCCCCACCCCTCTAGCAACCCTCAGTTGGTTTCCTATGATTAAGAGTCTCTTATGGTTTGTCTCCTTCTCTGATTTCACCTTGTTTTATTTTTTCCCCTTTTCCCCTATAATCCCCTGTTCCGTTTCTTAAATTCCACATTTGAGTGAGATCATATGATAGTTGTCTTTCTCTGGTCAACTTATTCTGCTTAGCATAATGCCCTCTAGTTCCATCCACATCATTGCAAATGGCAAGATTTCACTTTCTTTGATGGTTGAATAGTATTCCATTGTATATATACCACATCTTCTTTATCCATTTATCTGTGAATGGACATCAGCTCTTTCCATGGTTTGACTATTGTGGACATGCTGCTATAAACATTGGGGTGCAGGTGCCCCTTCATATCCTTTCATTTGTATCTTTGGGGTAAATCCCTAGTAGTGCAATTGCTGGGTCGTAGGGTAGGTCTATTTCAACTTTTTTATGAACCACCATACTGTTTTCCTGAGTAGCTGCACCACCTTGCATTCCCATGTTTCTATTTTAATGTAGTCAAATTTATCTACTTTATGATTTATATTTCTTGAGTCTTGTTTAAAGAATTTCCAAACTCAACGTTACAAAATATTTTTCTATGTATTTTTATTTAAAGTTTCAAAATTTTATTTTTTTAAATTTATATCACATTGAGTCAATAATTTTTCAACTCAATTTTTTAAAATAATTCTGATAGTTTAATTTTTGATCCTCCTGGATATTTTGCTAAGATATTTATATCATAAATAGGGACTATTTATATTTTTACACTATTTCTGTCTTTTGTCTCTATAATGCAATGTCTGAGACTTCCCGTTAGAAGGGTGAATAAAAATCTAGTTTCTGACTTGGGCCATCAAATATGTCGTTCACTATAGCTCTATGCACCAAGACATAGCAATAGTTTTATCTGAAATTGACATTGCTTTACATTCCTGGGACTAAGCACTGATTTGTCAGAATGTAGCTTACCTGTGTGCATATGTGTACACCTGCCCATGTTCTATAATTTTGAACTTGATTTGTTAATATTTTATTTTGGATTTATGCATGAGTTCTTCAGGGAAACTGGTATCAAATTTTCTTTGCTGTTCTTGTCTGGTTTTGTTATTGAGCTTTTACTAGCCTCATAAACTGAATACTTTCCTTTTTTTTTTAAATTTATTGTCTGAAATTGTATAAAATTAGGAACATCTGTTCCTTGACAGTAAAGTCATCTGTGCCGAGTGTGTCTTTTGTAAGAAAAAGGCTTATGATTACAGATTCAATTTTTGTTCAAGTTCTTTTTGGAATATTCAAGTTGTTGTTTTCAGTCCATTTTTATAGTTTCTATATTTTCTCAATATTCCATTAATCAATTTTATTTGCACTGTTAAACTCATCGACAGAAAAATTTTCAAATTAATATATTATGACTTTCAGAATTCTGTATTTAAACTCATAACCCCCTTTGCTCTAAATCTTTTTGTGGCTTTTCTTTCTTGATTAGTAATGTTAATATTTTACTCTTGCTACCGTAATTTCTAGGTTTCTACCATAAGTGTAGTCTTTTTTTCTTTTACCTCTCTCAGCTTTTTTTTTTTCAAATAAATGCATTGTAAGTTATAAATTTGCCACTAATTACTAGGTTAGCTGTTTTTCACAAATTCCGATGTACTACACTTCAGTTTTGTTCTACTTTGTATATATTCTACAATTGCCAAAGCAGTTCCCTTCAGCACCCTTGAGGTATTTAATATGCATTTATGTCTTCAAACATATTTTTGCTATTGTTGCTTATTTCTAATGTCACTGCATTGAAATATAACTATATGAATTATATTGACTCTTCTTTCATAAGTGAAAATAAACTAATACAATATTTTTTGCAAAGTGTTCTGCACTTTGGAGGGAGAAGTCCTATGTAAATAGTTATTAATTTCAAATATACTATAGCTTTCTGTTTAATTTTCTTCATATCTACTGACTACTTTTCCTGGCTGATATATCAATTTCAATTTTGAATGGATACATGTTTAAAAAAATATCTTTCCTGTGATTGCTGATTTATTCATTGCTTCTTGAAATTTTTTATCTCATACTTCATATATTTGAAGGCTGCGATATTAAATGATTATATATTCATGATTTTTATATCTCCTTGAAGGATTTGTATTTTTTTTCTTTTACTATTATATAGTGCCAAGTGTAACACTCGCGAAGACTTCCACCATGAAGTGCATTTTATCTGACAGTAATGTTGTTCCACCTTGCATTTTTTGGCCAACGTTTATACGGCATATCTGCTTTCATACCTCTATTTTCACATATATATTCTGTGCTTGTTTTATTTGTGTCTCATAAGTAGAATAGAGCAGATTTTGTATTACTGGAGTTGTTTTTAATGCAATCTGATGTTTTAATATGCAAATTAAATATTGCATGTGTATATACAAATATAACATATGATGTATAACAACTATCACCATATTATAAATATAAAATATGTTAGGAACGTTATATACCATCTTATTTAGCGTATGTTTTCCATTTATTTGCTTTCTCTCTACACCTCCCTACCTTTTTAAAAATTTTGATTAGACTGATAAAATTCTTGATATGCCTCCTCTTCCCTCTTCTGATCTGAAGGATGCAGAGTGTGTTTCCATTATTTTCATGGTGTGATTTACGTTTTTAGCACATAGTTAATAGTAAGTATATTTAACAAAGTTAAGGGAACTTCATGCAGTTTCTTGAATATTGACATAATGAATTTTCTTTCTTATTTATTTTAATTTTAGTTTTATATAATTATAGTTTTATATAATTTTAAACCCAAAATAATTATTATTAATTATCAGTCAATCTTAATAAAGTCAGCTAGTGGACACTTTCTGTGCTCTACAGTGTCTCACTTGTTTTTCTTTTTTCTTTTTAGAGAGGGAGTGTGGAGGAGTTAAGATGGCGGAGGAGTAGGAGACACCGTTTTCAGCCGGTCCTCCGAGTCGAGCTGGATAGGTACCAGACCAGCCTAAACAACCACGGAACCAGCCTGAGACGCAGGAAGACGCATCTGGATCTCTACAAATGAACATCTCCAGCGCTGAGTATTGAGGTACGAAGCGGGGA
>NW_024425008.1:18240507-18240704 GCF_017311325.1 Ursus maritimus
GATCGGTAGGGGAAGAAAGGGATAAAGAAAGGGGGGGTAATCAGAAGGGGGAATGAAACATGAGAGACTATGGACTATGAGAAACAAACTGAGGACTTCAGAGGGGAGGGGGGTGGGGGAATGGGATAGACCGGTGATGGGTAGTAAGGAGGGCACGAATTGCATGGTGCACTGGGTGTTACACGCAACTAATGAAT
>NW_024425008.1:18240714-18274048 GCF_017311325.1 Ursus maritimus
GGTGCACTGGGTGTTATACACAACTAATGAACCATCGAGCCTTACATCGGAAACCGGGGATGTACTGTATGGTGACTAACATAATATAATAAAAAATCATTAAAAAAAAAAAAAAAAAAAACCCAGAGAGGGAGTGTGGCAGATGGAAAGGGAGAGAGAGAATCTTAAGAATCCATGCTGAGCATGGAGCCCGATGTGGGACTTGATATCAGGACCTTGAGATCATGACCTAAGCTGAAAGCAAGAGTCAGTTTTTTAACCCACTGAGCCACCCAGGTGCCCCTCTATAGTGTTTCTTATACCATTTTTTCTCTTGCTCTCTCTTTTCAATCTTCTCATTTATCAATTCTTTTAGTTTGGGTCAGAGGGTATTAACTCTCTTATTTTCGTGTCTCTTAATATTTTGCTCAGTGCCAAGTGGCAGTTTGGATGGTATGTAATTGTGGAGCTATGTTCTCTTTGCTTTTTCAGGACATTTATCCTTTATCATCTGTCAAGTGGGAAGTCTGTGGTCAGCCTGATTTAATTCTTTGCACATAATCTCTCCTTTCTTTCAGATGGTTTTAATAGCTTCTCTTTATCAGTCATGACATGCAAATTTACTATAAAATGTGTGGTTGTAAGTTTATATTTACCCTGCTTGTTTCTCAGACTATTCAATCTATGGATTGCTGTATTTCTTAAATTTTGCATATATTCTTTCTATACAAATATTGTTCTATTTCATTTGCTCTACAAATTATATTGTCAACACGAATATTGCTGTTTTATATACAAATATTGTCTGTGACTTTCTTTTTAATTGTAAATAGAATATGAAGCCAGTCCCTTGTTTTCTTTAAAAATATCTTTATCAGAACGTTCACCTGGGTGGTTCGGTCAGTAAGTGTCTGCCTTCGGCTCAGATTATGATCCCAGTTTCCTGGGATCAAGTCCCTTGTTGGACTCCTTGCTCAGCAGAGAGTCTGCTTCCCCCTCTCTCCCTGCTTGTGCTCTCTCTCTCTCTCTCTCTCTCTCTCCCTCTGACAAATAAATAAAATCTTTTAAAAAATATATATCTTTATCACTCTTGATTTTTTTGGGGGGGGAAGAGGTACATCAAGTACTTAGGATAAATTCACCACTTCTTTCACTGGGTTCAAGCTAGTTTATTGCACCTACAACGTGTTTTCTGCACTCTGAGTTTATTAGACTAGGTTTAATTTTAAGTTCTATGTAGGTTTTTTTAGAGTAAATTTATGTTCTAGTCCTTGATTCTATAGGGTCTTTTTTATTATCATTGGATCCACTTACAAAATGTGAAATTTGGGTTTCAAGTTCCTTTTGAGTGGGATTTTTTTTCGTTTGTTTATGTGGGGTTCTTTGTTTTTCTCTCATTTCTTTGTCCAAATTTTGCAGTTTCCTAGGCTGGATACTGATATCCCAGTCCAGAAATAAGTCACATAGTAGCATTTGAAGTTTATCCTCTACGGAAACCTTGGATTCTTGCTTGAGTCCCCTTCACTCCAAATAATTCCAATCTTCCAGGGATAATGGTAAATACAGGACAGCAAAGGATGTGATGGGATTTCAGTGGTTTTCTTCTAAACAATGATGCCAGAATAGACTGGATATCACATGATTCAGCTCCTACCATTGATTCCAACCATTTAGTGAGAGAATAAATGGAGCAGCAGTGTGAAATAATTCCATATGTCTAACACGGAGATTCAAATTAGCCCTTTGTGACTACTTTTTTTCTTCTTCTTCGTTAAAAACACAAACTCTTCTTATATTCTCCTTAGATTTTCCCCCAAGATAGAACTGGATGGAGAAGTGTTAATTGCTGTTCATTTAAATGAATGGCTTTTTTTTTCTTCTTACAATTTTATTAACAAAAGTTAGGGTCATCAAGTCAGGACAAAATATAGTACTGACTTGGGTAGTTTTTGATTAAAATTCAAAGTCTACTCTTCAGGCTGTCATTACACTTTTGATTTCCTCAATGCTTAGATTAAAAGAATGTAAGCTATTTCATAATTTTGCCTGTTGTCTCTTTCAAAGGTAGTGGTTGGTTATGTTGTTGTTGTTTGTTTTTGCTTTCTCTTTCTTGTGAGGAGGAATTGTTGAACAGAAGAGTCTCTCCTGAATATACTATCTTAAATTCTTTCACTGGGAATGATTAAATACTACCCCTTACCTCCTGTTTAGTGTAAATACCAAATATGACCAATATGTCCTACTCAAAAGGTGAGATTGGGGATATCCCAGGTCTAGTTACATAACCAGTGGAATATTTGGATCAAATTTCACTGTCAGGATGTGTATTTGTTCCCTCTTCTCTCTATGCTCTCAGTTGTCAGTTTACTGAAAACTAAAACCCAACTAAAAGCCAATTTTTTTTCAGCCTCAGTCTACATGGTCAGGAGTCGCACCCAAGCTCTTGGTTTCAAGCTTTGTGTCTTGTGGTAACTCCTCATCTCTCTACAGAATTACTAATTCTCTAATACCCACACTCTCTTTACCCCACAGACATGGCACTTCTAGGCACCTCCTCCAAAGATCCTCGGCTTTATTCCAGTACCATAGATTGAGTTTCTAATCCACAGAGCTAGGAATCTAATTGCTGAGATTTTCCCTTTTGATCTTTGTCAATGTGTTTGAAGCTGAATGACTGTACTGAAGTTTTAGCCAGCTTCTGGAAACTGCCCAGTAAAGTGGACTACCCTAGCCTGTTATTTTGCTTTTCTGTATTGATTTTTGTTCAGTCCTCTATCCAGTTTGCTATAAGGATATTTCTTTTATTCCATCTTTACAACAGGGCATTTTTTCTCTGACTGTAGATAATATATAAAAGATCTCCCTTATATTTCCTACTTTAGCCTATAGTTCTTTTTTTTAAATTTTTTTTATTATATTATGTTAGTCACCATACAGTACATCCCTGGTTTTTGATGTAAAGTTCGATGATTCATTAGTTGCGTATAACACCCAGTGCACCATGCAATACGTGCCCTCCTTACTACCCATCACCAGCCTATCCCATTCCCCCACCCCCCCACCGAAGCCTTCAGTTTGTTTCTCAGAGTCCATAGTCTCTCATGCTTCATTCCCCCTTCTGATTATCCCCCCTTTCTTTATCCCTTTCTCCTCCTACCGATCTTCCTAGTTCTTATGTTCCATAGATGAGAGAAACCATATAATTGTCTTTCTCTGCTTGACTTATTTCACTTAGCATTATCTCCTCCAGTGCTGTCCATGTTAGTGGCTGTACCAACTTGCATTCCCACCAACAATGTAGGAGGGATCCCCTTTCTCCACATCCTCTCCAACAATTGTTGTTTCTTGCCCTGTCAATTTTTGCCATTCTAACTGGCATAAGGTGGTATCTTAGTGTGGTTTTGATTTGAATTTCCCTGATTAGCCTATAATTCTGACTTTCCTTCTTCCTCAGCTCTTTTATGATTGGATGTTTCATTTTGTCACAACAATAAATTTGCACACTTACATAAATTATATCACATATATTTACTATCCAAGGTCTTATGTAATTTAACTGTATGAAACACTCTTAGAAGGCAGTTGCATGAAATATGTTGCATACAATGAAGTTATCTTGTTTTGTGAAAAGCCCAGGCTTTATTTTTCTTTGAATAATGGTTCTCACTATGAACTTTAGCTCATCTAGGCTCATAAATACTTGCACTCATAAAAATTATTTCTCTTTAAAAAACAAAACAAAACACCTTGTTTCTCTTTATCTTCCAAAATAAACCTGCATTTGTCTATAAAACTTTTAGCCCAGTGAGAATCGTATATGTCTTCCAAGGTACTTGTCTTTCTGCTATTGATTTGGAAGAGCAATCTTTTCTTTTTTAAGATTATTTTTACTTTTTTTTATAGGAGAGGAAGACTTCAGAAAGTGAACAACATCTTTATTGAACAATGTGGGTAAAGTTTGGAATACTCATTAACATTTAAAAATTGTGAAAAACCTAATTTTATGCTCGGGACTTTTACCATTATCTTCTAAAACCTTTTATAAATGCCACCTCCCACTCTCACTAGCTCTTTATTAATGATCTTTAAAAAAACATCCAGATGTGTATAAGTTCATAACCAAATACACTGACTATCTAAATGAGCAAACGCAGGTTTTACTCCTGGAGAATTTGCATTATTAATATGTGTTATATCTTTCTGCTTTTCAGAGATGCACCTGTATGCTACTGCCATCTGGTATAATTTTACGTTTTCTACAGCATAAGATTTTCCATTTCATTTAAAATTTAAAGACCAAAATATAAAGGACAAGCTTATATAGCTTATCCTTTGTCCATCTATATTTCAAAATAGTTACTTGAAAAATAAACATCCAGGGTAATGAATCACTATATATATATATATATATAGTGACTATATATATATATGACTTATATTCAACCAATGAAACTTAATTTTAATAGGCATTTTCTAAACTGATGATGCTACTTCATTAAAAAAAATACCAATGACTGTTACATATGTTATAAATGCATGTGTTTTACTAGTCCTCTAAGACACTCATTATTCGTCCATTTCCCAATGAATAAAGTGGATTCCAGAACACTGCACGACATACAACAGGCAGCCAAGAGTTGAATGTAGAGCTGATTTTAAAGACCATACTTTTCCTTGATAAAAGATAGTTTTAAATTAGTTTTGATTTTATAAAATAATATGAAAATTGGGGTGCCTGGGTGGCTCAGTCAGTTAAGTGTCGAACTCTTGATTTTGGCTCAGGTCATGATCTCAAGGTCATGAGATCAAGCCCCAGGCTTAAGATTCTCTCTCCCTCTCCCTCTGCCCTACTCCTGCTCCACTCACACTCTTTCTCTCTCAAAAACAAAACAAAACAGAAAATCCTCCCTGGTAAAACAACACAGTGACTTCCAAACACATCTGATAATAAAACCCAAGCACCTTACCTGAATCACCTGTCTGCTGACTTTCTGCCCTCCTCTTTTCTACTCTCCACAACCTCAGTAGTCTAAAGAAACATTGTCCAGTATACCTCAGATGCTTTCTTCCCCAGGTATGAATGCTGTTCTCTTTGCCTAAAATGTTGTTCCTGCAGATTTTCCAATTGCTTATTCATTCCCATCATTTAGGTTTTTATGTTATTATAACTCTATCAGACAGTCTGTCCCTGATTATTCTAGCACCTCTGCTACTGTGTATTCACCCCATTACTATATTTTAATTTTTATGACATTTATTATTACAGGAAATTTTAGTACGTATTCTATTATTAATGTGTTTACTGTCTACCTTCCTCATTAGAATTAAAACTATAAAAGAATAAACAGCCTGTTAAGTCATTGCAGTATCCCTAAAATAATGTTTGACCCATAACAGAATTCAGAAAATATTTGACGGGAATAGTGGTTATTCCCAAGGTGATTGTGATTTTCTACTAGTTAGTCTTCTTGCTAACCTTGTGACTTTGGTTAAGTCTTGCAGATTCTTTATTTCCAAAGTTACACTTCTGTAAAAAGAAAGAAGGTTAAAAAATAATGCCTGTACTACTTAATTCTTAGAGTTATCATGAGGATATGATGAGATAATTTGGGGAAAGTGCTTTGAGAATTGTAAAAATTATAGGCGTATAAAATGCCATTGTTGTCCAGATTTGCCATCAACTTAGTACATGTCCTGCAATCATTCCCAGGATCCACATTTATATAATTTGGGAAATGTGAATGCCATAGAGCTTCTTGGCTCTTGAAGGGCTTATAAATCCAACCATTATTATTAAATCTTACTTGGCTGTATCTGGCTGGTTTTATATTAAAAGCTAATGTGCAAACAATTAGACTTAGCAATGACAGGAAAAATATGAGAAAACTGGGGGCTATGGAGGAGCAGCTGTGAATTTTTACATTTGATCAGTAGAACATTTATTCACCACGGAGGTATTGGTAATATATCTAACATGCAAGTTTATAAAACCAAGTGTACGATATATTTAACAAGCACTCTCTCCTAGGAGGTAGGTAAAGAGTCAAGAAATAATCATCATTTGGATGTAATATATCTATTATCTATCATTATTTAACAGAGGAAAACAAGAGAAGATTACACAAATATGCTAAGCTTTATTAAGCAGTTATTTATAATATACAATAACTCTCTTAAATTTAATTTAATAGGACCTGATCAACTATATTCTACACAGATCTAAGTACCCATTCTTTTGTAAACCTCACATGATATCATTACTAAACTGATATATTTTTTTCAAAATAACTGTTGGTCACAATAGCAGGGGACATACCATATGCAGTGCTTATTATTTCAATTTGACTAGTTTATTAGACCAGTTCAATCTTCAGATCATCTAAAAGTACACATTTTTAAAGGATAATATCATTAATGACAGATTAGCAAAGGAAAGGTTAACTGGTTGTTCTTTTCCTCAAACAAGAACTGACCGTCTTGAACTCAGCATCTTTTATTTAATTTGACTCTTTAACTGTATATAATTTTTTAACTTATTTTTACCTCACATAGTACCAAGAATTCCAACCAAAACAGTCTGTAGTATAAACTACCAATAACTAAAAAAAAGTTAGAGATATTTGCTTATACTCAGTTTGGATAAGGTAAGGCTGGGCTTTCCCCGCTTCAGGAAAATACAGTCACGTGATCTTTTCCTCCATCCCAATGTCTCCATTATGCCAACCAGGTCAACATTATGTAATTGTTTTTCTAACTGTATGTGCTATTTCCTGTAACCACCTATCCCAACTAAAATGCCAGTAGCATTTTTATTCACTAATGTTATGAACTCCTGTCTCACAAACTATCCCTATCATATGGAAAGTCCTTATCTTCAGTATTGAATATCATTGTTTGTTTTTGTTTTGTTTCACCTACAAAAGGCATTGTGAAGCAAATTTCAAACTTTCTGATTGTGATGGTTAATTTTATGTGCTGACTTGACTAGGTTCAGGGATGTCCAGCTAGACAGTGAAAACTTATTTCTGGGTGTATCTGTGAGTGAGTTTCTGTAAGAGATTAGCATTTGAATTGGTAGACTGAGTAAAGAAGATCACCCCCACCAGTGCCATTGGGCATCATCCAATTGGTAGAAGGCCTGAATAGATGATCCAATCTGTAGAGAGCCTGAGCAGATGATCCAATCTGTAGAGAGCCTGAACAGATCATCCAATCTATAGAGAGCCTGAATAGATGATCCAATCTGTAGAGAGCCTGAACAGATCATCCAATCTGTAGAGAGCCTGAACAGATGATCCAATCTGTAGAGAGCCTGAACAGATCATCCAATCTGTAGAGAGCCTGAACAGATGATCCAATCTGTAGAGAGCCTGAACAGATCATCCAATCTGTAGAGAGCCTGAACAGATCATCCAATCTGTAGAGAGCCTGAACAGATGATCCAATCTGTAGAGAGCCTGAGCAGATGATCCAATCTGTAGAGAGCCTGAGCAGATCAAAAAGACAAAGGAAGAAAGGATTTGCTCTGTGCTTGAGCTGGGACATCCATCTTCTTGGGCCTCCAGTGGCAAAGAGCAGATCATGGAACTTCTCAGCCGCCATAATTGCATAAGCCAAACCTTCAAAATAAATCTCTTTCTATATATCTATATGTATATACTTTTGGCTTTGTTTCTCCGAAAGCACTCACTAATATACTGCCTTTTGTGAACCTCATTTATTTTTTAAAGCAACATCTGACTTTGTTTTACAAATGGAAGATATTGGTAGTTTTCTATTTATCAAATTAAATGGCCTTAGTTCCTTCTTCTTAACAAGGTTCAAATAAAAGTGCAAATTTCAAACAGAGTAGCATCGCCAAGATGATGTTTATAATGAACACAATGGAAATTTAAACTCTTAACAAGTTCTAACTTTTCACAGAAGTAAGGTTTTCTGTGGAATGAGTGGTGTTTCAGCAATTATGCAATCAAAACTTCTAATACAAATCTCCTTTTAATAATACTGGCTTAGGTCTAGAAGAGCCTGTGGAAAGTTTAGTCCTTCAAGCATTAGGTCAGAACTAGTGGGATCTAAAATAAGAGTTGAGATTTCATTGCTATATCCAACCATAGGCACAACTATGGGTGGGGGAGGGGGGATAGCACATAACCTGATCGCTGTGATGTGCTCTAAGCACTAATCTGGCTGCATTCTGACTTAGCTCCTAACTTACATTTACTTAGAAGCTGCCTACTAAGTTGTAGCTAAATTATTATTTTTAAATTTTTTTTAAGATTTTATTTATTTATTTGACAGAAAGAGTACAAGCAGGAGATGCAGCAGGCAGAGGGAGAGGGAGAAGCAGGCTCTCCACTGAACAGGGAGCCTGATGCAGGGCTCAATCCCAGGACCCTGGAGTCATGACCTGAGCTGAAGATAGACGCTTAACCACTAGGCCACCCAGGAGTGCCAGTTATAGTTAGTTAATGACTACTGGAGGGAGGCAAGATGGAAAATAGAAGAGGCAAACAGGACATTTCCAAGGACTAAAGACATTAAAGGTTTTAAGTTTCTTGGGACAAGAGAAGTGTTTGAGAAGCAAAGATGAAATAAACATCCCACCAAGATGCAACTAGGAACAATTCCACAAAGATGAAATGTACTGTATCTCTCACGCATTGTGCCTTCCTCCAGCATTGCCATTTTGACAGTGATATATTTTTGGAATATTTCTTTTTTCATACTAATTCTCATACTATGTTTATGTTTACTCTCATTTATTTATGTTTTATAACTTGAATCATTAAGGCTGAGTTTCAAATTAAGCTGACTCTAAGAAAAGAATGGCAGATGAACAGGGAAATATTCGCTCTATTCCATATTTTGAACACATAATCTCTAATTATATTCAAGTCTTGATAAATACTATCCACCATTACTTTTTCTTTTACGTTGTCATTTTTAAGCATATCTTTACAAAGTAATTGATAAGATTACTTTTCTTTTCAGTTAAAGTGCATAAAGGGGAAAAAAGCAATTGAGCACTAACAAGAATTCCACACATCGTTTTGAACTCAGAAGTTTGAAAAGCCACCCATTTATAGGAACAAGCCATCATAGCTGACCAAGAAAACAGTGTTGCACTATTTAATGACAGCCCCATGACTGTGGTTTAGCTTTCCTAAGAAAACTAAAGAGTATGTTGGTTTTCAAAGTCATAGAAACAAAGGTCTATCATCTGCTAAAATATAGAAAGTATTTTTTAAGGTCTGTGAAAAATGTTCTAATTCATTGCAAGCCTGAACTCAGATAGAAGTAGAGTATACTAGGGGCGCCTGGGTGGCTCAGTTGTTAAGCGTCTGCCTTCGGCTCAGGGTGTGATCCCGGCGTTCTGGGATCGAGCCCCACATCAGGCTCCTCCGCTGGGAGCCTGCTTCTTCCTCTCCCACTCCCCCTGCTTGTGTTCCCTCTCTCGCTGGCTGTCTCTATCTCTGTCAAATAAATAAATAAAATCTTAAAAAAAAAAAAAACAGTAGAGTATACTAAAGAACTAGCATCCACCATTTAAATAATAGATTTTAAATCTACATTTCAGAGGATCTTCTAGCTTCCATTGTTTCTGTTGAAGGCTGAGCTATCAGTTTTGTTTTTGCTCCTTTAAAAAGAATATAACTCTGGTCATTTTTTTTTCATGTTGCTTAACTTTATTTTATAGATAATGAAATGAGTCCTAGAAAGATTAAGTGAAAGAGGGGTAAATTGAAATGTTCTCTAGGAACTTAGAAAAAAGGATAATCAGATTTCTTGCTGAATATTAAAATTCAAAATTACTACGTAAGTGATCTGAACAGATATATACAAACATACCTTAAATAAAATGACTATTAGGTCATCCCAGCATTAGGATGATTCTTGGTTTTTCAGTAGCTCGAGTTTATTACAATTACAATATGTAATGTATGTTGAACCTGTGGTTGAGGTAACTCGTCAATAAAAAATAAAAGGCGACTGTTATTAAAATATGAGTTTCATTTAATTTTCTCTCTTGGGTCCTTCTAGAACACTCAACTTAAATATCTCACATATTTCTATATATCTCACACATTTCCAGTATGCCTCGTGCATCTTTTATTCTTGTACGTGTGCATATGTATGTACGCATGTTTGTGTTTTTTGGCATATTTTTTATTATTTTTGATTCAGCGGAATATTGTCTACTCTTCTACACTACCATGCACTACTCCACTCTTCTGCACTGTTTATCTACTTACCGAACTACTTTGTCATTAAACCCATCTACTTAGTTCTTAATTTCATTTACTACACTTTACAATTCTCAATTTTTTAATTACTGGTTTTCTATAATTTCCAAGCCTCTGCATATTTGAAATAAATGTATTTGTTGGAATTAATTCAGCCTACTATAGTTAAATTTAGGAACCAAGGTAAAAAGATTACATGGAAGCTCTTTTTAGACTACTTTGTTTGGAATTCTTCATCTTGCAATCTATATTTTGCATGAATCACATAAATGAAAAGAATGTGTTTTATAATTGAAAATTGAAAATCTGTGTAAAAAATAAGTTGCATTTATCTTTTTTTTTTTTCTACTCTTGGTCCCCCCCCCCTTTTTTGAAAACGCCTGGTTATTTTTGATGGGATTCCAGATTCTATGTATAAAAAAGTGTAGAATCTCTGAAAGATGCTAACTCTATGTTTCTTTGTAAGTTTGCTTCTCCAAAATTGGAATAGGAAAAATTACCTTAATTCAGACAAGTACTGAATGTATTTGAGTCTGGGAACTTTCCTCATAATGCTTGGTCTGCCTGTGTATCACTGCTCAGGTGTAGCCCGCCAAGACCCTTTACTTCTTGGAAGTTCTTAATTCTAAATTGGTCTAGTCTGTGCCATGAGGCCCCAGAAAAATTGTCATTTTTTGTGGCTTTTTGGTTGACATTTTTAGCCTCTTGCCTTGTGAAGCTTAAGATTCACCAAGTGCCTCAGGAGAAGAGAGTTGAATACTTCCACGCTTCCTTATAGCCCTCTCCTCCCCAGAAAAATGGATGCTCATGTCATGTATACCCTGGCTTTTCAAAAATTTACATTTCATTGGGGCGCCTGGGTGGCACAGCGATTAAGCGTCTGCCTTCAGCTCAGGGCATCTGCCTTCGGCTCAGGGCGTGATCCCGCGTTCTGGGATCGAGCCCCACATCAGGCTCCTCTGCTATGAGCCTGCTTCTTCCTCTTCCACTCCCCCTGCTTGTGTTCCCTCTCTCGCTGGCTGTCTCTATCTCTGTCGAATATAAAATAAAATCTTTAAAAAAAAAAAAATTTACATTTCATGAAACCAGACCCATGACATGGAAGAAAATTCTGTTGGATTCTTATACACTTCCTGGATTGTCAAATGTTGGTCCTACATCAAGAATTGACAAACGCGGGCGCCTGGGTGGCACAGCGGTTAAGCGTCTGCCTTCGGCTCAGGGCGTGATCCTGGCGTTATGGGATCGAGCCCCACATCAGGCTCCTCTGCTATGAGCCTGCTTCTTCCTTTCCCACTCCCCCTGCTTGTGTTCCCTCTCTCGCTAGCTGTCTCTATCTCTGTCAAATAAATAAATAAAATCTTAAAAAAAAAAAAAAAAGAATTGACAAATGCCCAATGAGAAAAAAGTTTAAAAAAATGTACTCATGTTTTTATTGTTCTTCTCTCCAGCTCGTCCTTTAAAGCTCTGGCTGCCTTAGCAGCCTTCACATACTTTCAAACAGACTTTTTCTGACATATCAAGCTTTCCTAGCTGTTCCTAGAGAGAGTTTTGGTCTTCGTATTCTATCATAGATAGAAACCGAAGTTTCCAAATCAATTTAAACTGTTATATTTTTACATCTCAGGAGATACCTGACAAGGATAAGGAGAGATTTTATGGTTCGTGAGAATCTAAAATAGGCCATGTTGCATATCTCATTTAATTTAATATCTTTAATCAAGCCCTTTTCAGGAATTACTGATTTTACAGTTAAAACGAGTGGCACGTATTCAATACTTGTCTTTCAAGATACATTCAGGTAGTATAGTAGGAGCTATATTGCAACCGAATCTGAGTTACTCCTACATGCCATCCACTATGTCATTGTTTTAAATTAGCTACACTGAGCAACGCTGATTTCAACAAATATGCTTCATACATCCATGCAATAGACAGGGACCTTAGACTGACTTTTATTATGGAGAGCAAAAGGACATTCAATATGTATTTGTGACCCAGGGACCTTTGTTATATTAATCCTGTTTAAAAATGATTTATTTTAGTTTAAAATTTGTTCTCTCTCGGCCACTTGTGAATGAAGAAACAGTATAAAATATACTCCTCCTAATGTTTCCTATTATTTTTCCAATCATCTTTTTATTCTATAAAATGAGATTCTCTAAATACTGCTTTTCTCACTGAGTTAATTTTCTACCCATTACCATTATTATTGCTTTGCTTCTCCATCAATATATTTTTTTAATTAAACTACAGAAAGGACATGAGCCACACTTAATATATTGGAAAGATTAATATCAGCTCCTATATAAGGCATTACAACTTATACATTAAGATCAGATTTTGAAAATAAAGAGCGTATTTGTACCCTATTCATTATGGACCCTAGATTTTGTTTAAAAATACCATTAAAATTTATCAAAATGGCAGAGCCAAAATTATAATAATCCTTAATTTCTTGGGTTTCTGAATATTTATACTTATGTCCCTATGCCCAAGATATAAGATGGACACAAGAGGGGCGCCTGGGTGGCACAGCGGTTAAGCGTCTGCCTTTGGCTCAGGGCGTGATCCCGGCGTTATGGGATCGAGCCCCACGTCAGGCTCCTCCACTATGAGCCTGCTTCTTCCTCTCCCACTCCCCCTGCTTGTGTTCCCTCTCTCGCTGGCTGTCTCTGTCTCTGTCGAATAAATAAATAAAATCTTTAAAAAAAAAAAAAAAGATGGACACAAGAATATTTGTCAGATTGTTTTGCAATCACACCAAAGAAATGTGATTTAAGCAAAATTATAGGTCATTTTACAGAAGCCACATGATATTATTTTTTATATTAAATTTTTAAAAACTCATTCCACTTGATAATTTTCCTCATTCCCTTCTGTTAAGGACCAGTTGATTGAGAATAGTAATTTTTAACAAATAAATACATCTTTAATTGACCTAAAATAATTTGGAGATCAGTAAGTGCTTCATAAATTATCTTTCAACTACATATCACAAAATTTCCCCTTCAATTAAGTTGAAGTTACAAGTTCCAAATATCAGCTGAAATTGCTTGATTGTTTGTTTTCTCTACTTACTCATTATATAGGATGAATGCCTTCTATCCAGGTAAGGGGAGTTGCTCATTCAACCCGGGTCAGGGTATGACAGAGCCAGGCTGCTGGGAACAAAGCAACACAAATCTGTCCTTTAAACATTCTTTTCCCAAAAGGGAACTCTCATTTTTCCTGCCAAAATAGTTATGTGATCTCCTAATCCTTTACATTACCCATCTTCCCTCCCAACTAGATATAATCATAGGAAAAAAATTCAAAAAAGTTATCAAATAGGAAACTGACTTGCATATTATTTGTACTATTACTTGAAATCACATGTAAAGCCCTTTTGGAATATGTGAAGGCTATGCCCCAAACTTCAAATGCTCCATTTCCACTGCTCCACTACACACAAAATGGCATTTAAAAGCAATCATCTTACATTGCTGCATTTTTATTACAGAGACATAAATAAGTAGTGGTTTGTAAAGGAAATATCTGTGACACTTGAAATAGAGGACTAGCAAGCAATGACTTGCTGCAAGATTCCACTGGTCTAAAAGAAAAAAAAAAAAGAGAGAGAGAGAGAGGACTAAGAGACTATCTGATCCATTGGGTACCCATGGACGGAGGACATGGCTGAGAACTCATTTAATTTAACAGAATCTCATCAGAAATCATCCTTATTATACAATCTCTGGTAGCTCATGAAAGATAGAAAGACAATAGAAATAAGTGTAGTATCCTGGTTATATCAACCCTGCTTTTGAATATCAGGTTATTGGAAAAACAAAATCCATCAAAATTATTTTTCTGGACACTCTCATATTTCAAAAGATAAAGAATCAAGACCCCATCTGGAGGTGTAGAGAACAAACTTGAAGAAGCAAGAAAATAAACACATTTCATAGCTAATATAAAATCTTAGTCATTGCTCTCATATTTTCACCTGGTATTTATAATCTTATGAAAGGGTGGAGAGTGACATGCAAGTTATTACTAGCAAAATCTAGGACACGAATCTCACCAGTGATGACCTCTTCATTGTCTCTTTGTCTATGAAATGCTCAACACATTTTTGATTAATCAGAGTGAGAACGCTCTCAATCCATTATAATAGAGCTCTCAGATTCCATTTTAGAGGTACATCATGTATACAAACAGAAAGCTATTAAATGGATGTTAATGAGCTTATACACAATCATGGTGTTCCACTGTGACTACTGTCATAAATGTTTAGCCATGTCTTGAAAACATCAATTTCAGGTCATTTTTAGAAAGAAAGGCAATAAGCTGAAACATTTCCAAATAAAAAAAAGTGTGTATTTTATAGCAGGTTAGCAGATTTCACAGCATGCTAGGTGATTAACAGCATGTGACATAATGATGTAAGTGTCATGAATGTGTTTACATTCTGTAATGTCAATATTCTATATTGCTGGTGCCTGAACAAAGAAACCAAGTTTAGAGAGGACTTTTGGACTGTGTCCATCTTAATGTTCAATCAGTTTAGCTATTTGTTATGTTTTTCAATAAAATCATATTTTTCAATCCAATCCACTTAAGCAGTTTCATTTTAAACACACATACATGCATATAGATAAGTATTTGTATAATTAATATATCTGTTGATATAGAAATTTGTGATGTAGTATTCATGGAAAGAGGTGTGAGCTCCACAGTATTTCCAACTTAGGAAAATGAGGAGAACTGACATTATCTTAGTGTCTCCCTTTTCTTTTACTTGGTGACTTCTGAGAAATTTCAAGCTCACCACTCTTTCTCTTTTTTCTTTTATTATTTAAAAAATATATTCTTCTTTGTTATCTTTGACTCTACAATTTGGGTCTTAAAATCTTCAGTGATAGACTACCAGAGGAACGTGCTCAGAAACTAAGGTTTTGTTGGATGTAGGGAGCTCTGAAAAGGTTAGAGGTCAACTAAATTTATTTCATTGATCATAACTCTCCATAAGGGCCATTGTCTTTAGTGTGCCTATTATTTCTTGCTGTGTGCAATCACTGAGAAAATGATCATACAACTTTACTATGTTTAGCAGACTACAGATAGTGATGACAATTTGCTTGTACTTTCTCCTAATATTTCATTTTTCTGAATCTCTTGGGAAGGAGATCTATCAGAATAAGTGTAGTCTGGCTAGTAACTCTTCCAAGTTATTATCATCATTTTTTTCCAAATGGGGACTAGAAAAGCTCTCTGTGCCAAGAGTTTCATCTTTGTGCTTGAATAATCTTTGTATTCCAGAAAGAGGCATCCCCCAAAGATCCAGCCAGTAATAACAGTAGGAATTGTGTTGCTGATGTCAAGTTAACCTAGAATGTGACCTGATTTTTATTATGTTCAGTCTAGGAATGATTCAAACTAGTAGCATAACTATGAAAACTTCATCTCTTCTTAATCTTCTCAACAGCTTAGTTTCTGGGGAAGAAATCAGTCTGACCATGGCAATCTAGGTCTAAGGCATTTCTTGTATGGTTTGGGGAGGAAAGGTCTCACATATTCCAATAAACACAAAAATATATCAGGAACTCAGAAAGTAGAAAATAAATTGAAGTCAGCAAGTGCTATCAATTGGGTAGCAAAAAATCTTTGCCAACATTACTTTGGAATTATTTTCACATGGAGTACTGCAAGAAACTATAAAATGTGAACTCTGGAAGCACCAGAATCCTTCAGATATTATTTTAAAAGTTGTACAATATGTGTCATTCACAATAAAATGAAACTAAGGTGATATATTCATATACATACGTATCAGTAATTTTATAAATGTATATTTCCTGTGTTTGCAATTTCTTATGAAATTGTCCATCTATAGAATATTAGCCTGCATTTTCCATATGGAAAACAATTCACTTTCCACCTATAATAAACTGAACTCATTTGGTTTTAAGAAGTAAGTAAATTATAACCTCTCAGAGAACATTATATATTTAAAATATTGTGATAAGAGTAGATATTTTACAGTAACATGGGTTTTTCCTCCCATAATAATTCATATTCGAGGCTGACAGAATTATTGAGTAATTTTC
Source organism: Ursus maritimus (assembly GCF_017311325.1). Taxonomy (NCBI): domain Eukaryota; kingdom Metazoa; phylum Chordata; class Mammalia; order Carnivora; family Ursidae; genus Ursus; species Ursus maritimus. The sequence goes on from NW_024425008.1 coordinate 18,257,030, forward strand.
CTTTATATAAGTTTTCTTTTATACAAAACTTATTTTGTTTTTATTTTTATGCCTTAAATATTTGCTAAAATGCATTACATAGTTCACAGATTTCACACAGCCTCTGCCGAGGGATAATTCGCTCACATTTGTATCATTAACTGCTGTGGAAAGTCTCGCTCTTTGGCTGCCTTTAGGAGAGTTTATGAGTGTTTTATGATGTTTCCTGGTTAAACTGTATTTTTACAACTGTTGCAAATAGACACAAATGTCATAAATTACTAAAAAAAGTTATCCTCGAGCCCTCTGAGTTTAATGAGGAACAGTTACAGAAAAGGGAAGTTTACAAGTGCCACTAAAGTCCGCTTGATGGATTCCACATGCAGAATAAGTTTAGATCTCTGAGTCAGATTCGTTAAACTTCTAATGCACTTTTTATTTGTTTCTTCTCTCTGACACTTTTCTAATGTAGCCTTAATTCTGCTTAAATTGACTATTTGCTAATGAATACAGCTATTTTTTTCACATCAATAGTAAAAAGTAGCTGTCTTTCCAGATCCAACAAACAGGTACATACGCCTCCCTCCAAATCAAATCATTTACATTATGCATGTCTAGAAATTCCCCATAACTAAAATCTCTAAAGTTTATTAGCGTTTTGAGTGGTGAAGTTGAGACATTGTGTAAACTTAATGCTCCATCTAAAAAATAATTTAGAATTATCATCATACCATCTATTCTATAATCACATATCTATCATTGATAACAAACATTTATTTAATGTCAAATATGTGCCTGGAATGGTGTTAAGTAATATGGATTCAAAAAATTAAAAGGTGGAAATTAAAATATAGCAGAAGATACATTTATAACTAGCAATAAAAGATAAATCTAATCCTTAATTTATGCTTCTGATAATGAAGGTAACAGTGTAATGGAGAAAAGCAGCCTCACAAGGAAAATACCCTTGAGGAAAAAAGGAATTGAACTTTAAATTTTATAAAAATTGGAGTTAAATAATTGAAAATGTGTTCAATGAACTGTCTCCAGGAAGAATACCATTAGGCATCTGCAGGTTTAGCAAATAAGGCTTCATGGGATATTGAAGAATAATTCATAGAATTATACCCTATACTAGAATATACAAAACAATGGATATTCTAGAGATAATATGAGAAACTCAAAGGAACAAGAAATCACCAAACTTTCCAGGATTCAGAGGTTCATTCTATTTAACATTACTTAATTCCTTACTAAATCTGGTACTAAGTAGGGAAACCAATTGGTTATAATTACATTTCTTTTCTTTCTTTCTTTTCAAAATGCTTCTGAACATGCCCGAATTAGAAAAATAATTTAAAATGAAGGCTGGGGGGGGGGGGGGCGGGGGTGGAGCGAGGTAGACCAGCTAGCACAAAAGGCAGAGCTATTTGCTTTTAAGTAATTGAGCATTAACTGACAGAGACATGAAAGCAAATACTCGGTGGAATGCCTTAGACGAATTCTCTTATCAACCTCATGCAACTCAATAAGACAGATCACACTATTAGCCCAGGGGTTTTTTAATTAAAAAAGTGAGCCTTGGTAATATAAACACTTGAGGAAGGTCAAGGAGTTAGTAAAGTGATGGAGAACAACCTTGAGCCAGTGAAGTCTGACCCCGGGCCCAGGTTTTTAACAAATATTCCGTAATAGGATATAAGTATAGGGCATTTTGAATTCAAGTTTACCAACTTTGAGTCTTTCTGTATACTGCACGTACTCAAAAAAGGATACTTGTATATATTTAAGGAGTTGTTTTTGAGCTCTTTTTGGTTACTATATTTCATTCAAAAGGAACCTAATCCTATGTTGTTTATGATGCTAATTCTTAGTCAACAACCACACATTATCGTTAGTTTGGGATGAAGAGAACTATTAATAATAAAATCGAATATCAAGAGCATCACATAGAACAACTTTCAAAAGGGGATTTTCTTTTTTCATACAGTAAATACTTCCAATATTTTAATAAAGATATCTCTGCTGAACTTTTGGGCTAATTTTGTTGATCTGCTTGTCTAACACTATATATAACTAGAGATAAAAGATTTTATATACGCTAGATTTAGGGGGATAACCACTGAAAACAAATTCTTCAGGTTTTGGATGGCATGGAGCTTAGAAGAGTTAATTCATCTGAAAAATAATGTATGAAACCTAATTTACAATATTTCTACTATTTTACTAGAAATTAAAAAAAATATTCTCCTGAACCGCGTCTCTTTCTACTCACAGAGGATTTTTAGTTTCAAATACATACCCTTGTCTTCCCCCACAATTAAAAAGTAAGTGGATATAGCTTATATACAAACTTTTCTTTTTCCAAGCTTGGTACAATAAATAAAAATAATATCTGATTTTGGAAAAGTTAGAACTTTTTAAAGAATGTAAATGAGACAAACACACATCACTGAAATTAGTCTGCATTTTAATTCGTTCAAGGGAAACCAAAAAGATGCCTAAAGGTAAATGCAATTTATGTCTTCTTTGCTCCTATCATAATTGTGTTTTTGTTCTATTGCTCGATATATTACCATTATCAAACTACTGTATATTTGATTCTTGCCTATGGCAATGCAGTGGCCCCAACTAATAGAAGACAGAGCAGCATCAGGACTACATTAGGAAAGGAATGTTTTATTTAAGGACTCGGCTGGTAACTCACTACCATATTTCCCTTTACAATTTGCTCACTCTAATTGTTAAAACATTTCCTGCTATTTCAGAAGAGCGGAGACCACAAAAGCCTACAGATGAAGTACTACCAGGTTTACACTGAAGGAACAAATTTGTTTTGTGACCTACATTTGAAAGAATTTTTAAGATGTCTTAGATGACTCCTTTCTTTCCTGTCCCTATTAGTTGTTTAGAATTGAACATCGAACCTCTTCAAGCTCTGAAATGAGTAATTAATGAAGCATCAGTGTTTGGAAACTTTCTGAATGAAAATCAGTGAAACAGAAAACAGACAAACGAACCTAGAGGCACACATGCACAAAGAAATGCGGTCTGGAAAATTTCGGATCCAAAAATGGATTTGAGGTGATGGAGCTGTTTTCTCCCAATTTAATAGTTTTAGTCTAAAAAAGCAAATGCTATATCACTATTAGATAGTGAGATTAGCTGTGAGATATATCACTGTTAAATAGTAGGAGAATTCCTTTTTTTTTAATTAGATGGTTTTAAAGACGACTTAGGGAAAATTGAAAATGTACTGATCATACATATAAAAATCAATAACAATTTCCCACTAGATTGTGAAAAGTCTTAAATAACTAAATCATATTCCTAATAATAACAGGTTTCTGGTGGATATGTCTAGAGACATATTTCTGGCAATTAGTACAGGTGTCATGTCAAGACGTGGCTAAATTCTCCAGCTACTCCATGAGCTCTCTTTGTTCAGACATTTTGTGCTTTTCTCAACTCCCAGCATGATAGGCAATAAATGCAAATAAATCAATACACAGACAAACCAAATATATTTTAATCAATAAGGTACAAGTCTTAACTTCTAAACTCCTGATAATTATTTTCCATGTATTCAATATTAGCAAAGCATCAAAAATTTCTTAAAGCTTACAGTTTCGTGTGGGCCATAATTTCAACTATAGTAAAGATTTAAATCAATATCTTTTCAATAACGTAATCGCTGGGATCCTGGGAGAAATGTGGCTTCTTTAGTGATTCTCATGCTTACTAAGGAAGGATCATAGAGGTGGAAACTAGAAATATACCTTTTTAACATTTTTCCAGATAATGGAAGGATTACTGGTTTTAGAACTTTCTGTCTCAGTAAATGAACTTGACCAAAGAGCCCCACAATTAGTAATTGTGTTATTTGCTTTGTTTTCTTGTTTCTGTGCTGCCAAGTCACCAGCTTAACCAAGGTATTCTCTCCATAACTGGGATTTTCAAATCTGATCATGCATTAAAATCTCCTGGGGACCCAGTCACAAAATTATTATTTATTTTTTTTGTATACAGGAAATGCCCATCATCCCAGAACTTTCCTTAACCCCCCTTTCCAATCAACCCTTCTCTACAAGGGGCATCCACTATTAGTTTGGCTGTTCCTGACCTTTGTGCAAATGGATTCCATTCCATGTATTGGAACATTACAATGCATAGAACATTACTCAAAGAAAATAGTTCTTTAGACCCCATCTAGATTTTGTAGTGTTTCAAAATTAGGTCAATATTTATCAGGGGGCCTTTTACAATAAAAGTTGTCTAACATAGTCTCAATTAATTGGCATCATTTCCTGTGTATTCAAGGATTAATATCCCTTTTGATAAGTTGACCATAAACCTGAAACCTCCCTACTTAGAAACATTTTGTAGAAGAGGAAAAGAACCCTTGTGAAAAATATTCACCAATTCAAAACTCTACACAAATGTCAAGTACTATTAGAGTGATCTTCTGCCCAAAATACATTCCTAAAGAAACAGTTATTCTGTGACTACACAGGAGAAAATTATTCAGACTTCAAAGTCTTCAGAATCTCTTGGTAACATGCAAAATTCAATGGATCCTTTGTTTCTTGCATCCTCTATGTTACAAATTCTAACTACTACTGATAAAGAATAGAAAATCTATTCTCTGCCTAGCTGTCCAGGCTCACTTCCTGCCACTTTCTCTTGTTCTCACTAAGTTTTAGGTCCAATATTTTTCCATTACTCAAACCAACACTGGCCTTTCTTGCCCCAGGGCCTTCACACATGCTGATGTGCCTTGAGATTTCCTGTCTCTGCTTTTTGAAAAACAAGCATTTCTTTCTTCCATTATCTGTATAAGTCTCACCTCTACAGAGAGGTCTTTCCTGACCATTCTCACCTCTGTTTTTACTCTCTCAGATCACCACAGTAATTTAACTCGTTAAACACATCCTGATATTTGCTCACTGGTACCTTCACTAGATTGTAAACTAAATGAGATTGACGACACCAGACATCATGTTTATTTTTATATATCTGGAGCCTAACATTCCAACTGAAATATTAGAAATCCTCAAAGAAATGTAAATTTTGCCTTTGCAAATTAAAAAAAAATAACAGTGACCTTTATTTATGTGGATTGCTCTGGATTCAGGGTTCCCGGGCTCTTCTGTCATGTGTTATTTCCTCTTGATTCAGTCTTTGGATGTCCGTGGAAGAAGAAGACTGCAATCCAAGCACGCAGGGGCCTCTCTTTACTTGATTTTGTTCTGAAGATGTCAGCTATTTTCATATTCCTCAGGTGCCTTATCTCATCCAACCTAATTGATCCGAACAATAGAGAAAATGGGTCTTTATTTAAGAAAACTGATGCAGGAAACTATGCAGCCTTAAATACTGCCTTAAAGTCAATTTCATGATACACTGACTGCCTTCATCATAGTGAAGCAAAAAATCCGTAGTCTGGCCATCTATCAATTTTGCTGGCTTGCCCATGTGTTGTGAGACTACATCATGGATGGAGACACAGCAAGGCAGGAAGAATCAGGGACCAACTAAAGGAGGAGGCCCTTGTAAGTATTGCTCATTTCTCTTTGCCTGCATGACAGGAGACAATCAAGCACTATGATGTACTAAATTAGAAACAGAAGGTGAAGCCGATATCCATAAATGGCAGTTTTGCATAATTCCTCATAAATTAGAGGAGAAATATACTTGAGCCTTTTTAATCAATGAGGAGACTGTTCTTTCAATGTCTATGTTGTCGTTCTTAGCCTTAGGAATACTATAGCCAATGGTGGTGTGACTTCTGCTATTTTAGTCATAAAATACCTATGTGAACTCCAGATGTTGCCTATGAGGCCAGTTGTTAATGGGGCAAAAGAGGATTCATTCCATGCCCATTTTCTACTTTGGTGCTGAAATGTGAGCTCGTCCATGGTCTAGATCCCACCCACATGCCAACATGCACCTGCAAAAGTCTTCAATTTGGGGACTTTTAAATCACAAACACACACTCTGATTCAGGCTTACATATTAAAAATTCCATCGCAAGGAAAAAATACTCCAAAACTCAGAGCTCTAATTCCTTAATGAATTATGTACGTGGTGTGAGATATACAGACAGACATAACTTGATTTCCTGTTCCAAGTCATATTGCAATGTGAACGAAGTTCATTTCAGGGTAGTGTTTCAGTCTTACTTGTGAGTAAAGCAAAATGTTATCAAGATTTGCTTTAATTGAGGAAACTGGGAATTCCAAACTATTCATAAAATATTGTTGACAACATCTAAGCTCAAGATGAAAATGTAGTCTACTTTCTACAAGTTAGCTGTATGGTCTTTGGAGACATAGTCTGTGTGAATAGACAGCCACAGAATGAAGTTTATTTTACACAGATTCTGGAAGGACTTTCTTCTCATTTAAGGAAGCATGCCCCCTGCAATCGCCAAGTTTCATTTTAGACTCCCAGTGAACCAGAAACCTGAAGCTAAAGTCATCTACAGTCACCAGCTTTCTTATGCTTTTCACCTGGAGTCATAAATCTTCTCTTTATATCCTTTGGGAAGGAGTGAGTTCTCCTGAAAACTTGGGCCAAGTTCACCTGACACTACTCATGAGCCCCATTTAGGGTTTACATAGAAAAAAAAGTCAAATCAAAATAATTTTTACCAGTTTTAGATTTCATTTAAAAAACACACAGACACATGTGCAATGTCCCAAGTCACTTATTTTAATAGTAATCTGGAAACAGAAATGGCATCAGTTTAGACTGACAGGACTAACCGGGAAACACAAGACTCAAATCAATATTCCTGGCCCTCAGTTATCTCTGAAAATGAGGCCAACGGAAGTTTTATGCTGGAAGTTAAAAGCACGTTTGAGCATTTAATAGTCAGTTATATCATTATTATTCACACTGATGTAAATGCTCTTAAACCTGATATTTTCAGCCCATGTAAGCACAAAAACAGTTAACATTATGCTTATTGGCTCCTGTTATTAAAGTTTGGTTCCAGGGTCCTAGGTTTTGTAGACAAGTAAAAGCACATAGGTGTAAAGGCTGGGACTTGATCATGAACGTCCCAGTAGAGGGCCTTAAAGACAAGCATTGTCTAAGAAATGTTCATTTGGACCTACTTCCTCAAGAGGTATCATCATTGTTCTCACTTTAAGATCTCTCCCACCTCTGCTACAAATTCATAGCATTGATAGATAAAATATAAAAAGACAGAATTGAAAAGTCACAGCCCTTTATCACCTAAATTGGAGGAAGTCAGGAGAGCTTTGGGGCAGTAGGTGTGGTTAGTAACTAGGCAGGGAAACGAGGGGAGCCTCTAGAATGTTAGTAACATCCTATTTCTTGATCTGATGAGCAGTCATGTGGATGTATTCTCTTTGGGATGATTTATTAATATGTAAATTGGTTATCTGTGCTCTTATGTTTGTCATTCTTAAAAAAAAAAGTTCACTAAAAAAATCATATTGCTGTGCTATGTTCCAGGAAAATCTACTTGGAAAAGTAACTCAAAACCAGGAGCAGGGTTGAGTTTGTGGACCTATTAGAGCCTTGGTGTAGAATCCTGGAGCGTGGGATGTGAATTGGACTGGATGGAGTCAGAAATGAAAAATACTCTGCAAAAAGAAAGAAATTGAACAGAGCTATGGTAATAAAATGTAGGAATGGGAAAAGGCTAAAAAGGCTGTTACTTCTTTCTGGATTGAGAGCCTGCTTTAAATTCCATACCCAGAGAGCCAAGGAAAGGGAGTTAGAGCCAGGTAGCCAGTTTCTGCACTAAACCAAATCTGCCATATTCCAAACAACACCCCTGTACTGGAGCCCTAACCTCCCAGGATAAGACCTGGATATGATTTAGAACTCCACCCAGAAGCAACAAGAAGTTTTAGGGCAGTATGGTAACAGACCAGGGAAAACGAAATCAACCTTTCCAACAAGCAAACGACCAACAACACACTTAAAGCAGATATGGATTAAAAGTAAATAAACAAATAAATGTATACCTATTCTTCTCTTAATGAAACATTAGAGAAAGGGAAAAGATGGATTGCCTCAAATTGAGCGATAATTAGACAAACCTCTCCTCAGAAATAACACATGGCAGAAGATAAAAAACATTCTTTCAAAGTGTTTACAGACAGTTACTGCCACAAAAGAGTATACTACGAAAGTGTAGGTAAACTTTTAAAAAAATTGTATATGCATATTATTAGATTATTATATTCTTTTTTTGTACCTGGACAAATGTTGCTGACAAGTGAATACAGGACTATGTAAGTAAGAACTGAATCTTAAATGAAACGGAGGGCAGAAAACTAAATGGGTGTTCAGGAATTGGTAAAATGTATTATGTCTTTTAGCTAAATATCAAATAGAAACTAGAAACTAGAATCATAACTTTATAATAAGTCTCCAAAAGCCATTAATAAGAACAGTGGTAGACACAATTTTTATAAATAGTTAAATTTGATAACAATCTTATTCTGTCTTCGAGGACAGATAGACTGATTAAGTTTCACTTTGTTAGAACAAACAACTGTGTTCCTTCACTCCACAAATTTTTCCCAGGCATTATTCTAGGTGCCTGGAGAGTGCTTGGTTTGTTGGAGAAACAGGAAGTCACTGTGACGGAAGCAGAGTCGTGATGGAGAAGAGTGGTGACATAGTTCAGGGGTGTAGCAGGGAGCCAGCCCCTGTAGTGTATGTGAGTCCATGGTAAAGATGGTGTAAGGAAGAGTCTGACTCCATTTTTTTTTTCTTTTCAATATTTGACTGCTGAGAGCTCTTTAGCCTTCCTCCCTTTCTTCCCCTTCTGCCTCACATCTGGGCATCCTCTTTTGGTGCCAGCAGGAGGTTCAAACTACATTAACCGCTATCTGCAAGCAGAAATCCTCACCCTGGCCCTATTGCTTAACTGCAATAAAAACTCCAAGCCACTCTCCTTTTCCTGTTCTTTCAAGACATTTTCAGACTCCCTTGGGAGTGGCCCTACTCTTCCCAGAAAGCCACCTTATGTGACTAATAAACCTTTTTCAACTCTCTTGGTGTGTGTGGGCACCATCAGTGTTTACATCTGAGCCGAATTTTGAGAAGCCATAACAGATGGTAAGTCTTTGGAGAGTTTGAGCAGGTGTAGACATTTTGAATTTTGTTTTTTTAAAAACCGTTTATTTTTCTCTGTGCAAAATACACTGAAGTAAGGCAGTGGATACAACAGGAAAACTGTTACAAGTTATTTTAATAGACTAAGCCCAGTTGTCCCCAGTCTTTTCCATTCTAGGAAGCCTACATAGAAATTACGAATGTTTGTGTGTCACATGGGAAAACAAGAGGCTGTTCAAGGCCAGAGACTATCCTGTTACTCTAATTCCTTCAGGCCTCATTGAACATGAGAGGAGTTGTTACCTTGGTGAACTTGGAATATATTAGGTACTAATGTAGGGAGACTTGTGTGAGATGATGGTTCGGACTCAAGTGGCAGAAGAAGTGATGAGAAGAGATGGTTTTCAAGGTAGAACTAGCTACTGGATGCATTTTGTTGTTGTTGAAATGAGAGAAAAGGAGATATCAAGGTAGTTCCAAGATTTTGGCATGACGAAATCGAACATTTTAGAAATGGAATTGCCATTCACCGAGATGAAAAGAATGTGGGAAGAGCTGGTTTAATGGACGGAAAGGAAATGTGTCTTTAGCATAAGAACTATACTGCCCAAAATGTATTAACAACCACTAACAGCAAGGATTTAAAACCATTGTCTTCATTTTGCCAGAACTATTCCTTAAAAAGTTAAAAACAAACAGTGAAATGTACTATAATCTTGTGTGTGTGTGGTGGAAAAATAACCTCAACACAGTACTTGTGAAATGACTATTTAAAAAAAAGAGTACATATAAATCATTGTCTTTTGAAGATTATGGAAATTACATGATATATTTTATGCTTGGAAGAAGCACTGATACATTTTCTTGAGAAAATAACAATAATATTGCCATGAAAAACTCGATTTCTCTTGATCAGTGTATCACAAGTATAATGCCTAGTACATAACAATCACTAATTTATTCAAGTAACCACTGAAGAAATTTTAGTTACTATTAAGATTTTAACATTCTGTATTTTAAGAGATAGTTTTTCATTTCTTAATTCAACCTACTTGTATTATTTATCAAATTTTCATTTTGAGATAATTATAGCTTCACATGCAATTTTGAATAATAATATAGACAGAGCCTTCACCCAGTTTTACCAAATCTTAATATCTTGCATTTCTAGGGTACGATATCACAAGCAGGAAATTAACATTGATATAATCTGTTGAGCTTGTTCAATTTTTACCAGATTTAATGCCCTCATTTACATGTGTGTAGGGGGAGGGAGGTCCTGAGTCCTATTTTATCACATCTGTAGATTTGTGGAACCATTACCACAGTCCCACACCGAAGAGCTCCATCATAAGGATCCTTTGTGCTACCTGTTGATAGACACAGCGTTCACCACCGCCACCTGCACATACAACTACCTGCAACCAGTCTCTTCTTCATGCCTGTAATTTTATCACTTCAAGAATATTAGAAAAGAGCACCTGGGTGGCTCAGTCAGTTAAGTGTCTGCCTTTGGCTCAGGTCATGATCTCAGGGTCCTGGGATCCAGCCCCACACTGGGCTCCCTGCTCAGTGGGGAGTCTGCTTTTCCCTCTGCCTCTCCCCCTGCTCATGCTCTCTCTCTGTCAAATAAATAAATTAAATCTTTAAAAAAACGTATTAAATAAATGGAATCATATTTTAGGTAACAGTTAAATATTAGCTTTTTCATTTATATATGTATATTTCTGAGTAGTATTCCATAGTATAGTGTATTACAATTCATTTAATTATTCAGTAAAACTTGTGGGCAGTTTTTTGCTACTACAAAAAGCTGCTATGAACCTTCCTATACCGTGTGTGTGTGTGTGTGTGTGTGTGTGTGTGTGAACATAAGTTCTTATGTCTTCGGAATAATTTTGTTTGTTTTTTTCTGTTTCTCTCCTTTTTTAAATCTTCCAGTGGGCTACTTGAACACATTTTAAGATTCCATTTTGATTTAATTATTATATTTAGGAGTGTATTGCTTTGTAGTTTTCCTAATAGTGGCTGTAGGCATTACCATGTATATTTCTATACCTACTTTTGAGATTCTTTTCTGCGTTCAGTTTCAGAAGTTTAGTTTGATATTTCTCAGCATAGATTTCTTTGGCTTTACTGTATTTGAAGTTTGCTCAATTAACCTATTATGGTGTACTTGTAATGACTTTTTGCCACTTGGTATGAAATGTAGAAAATATTTTCATTTAGGTTCTTTTGTCATTCCTGCTTTGTAAATATAATTGTCTTAAGTATTTTCTTTATATATAATTGAGCAAAATATATTTCATATAATTTTGGGTTCAACCATCAAGTATGATTTTCAAAATTCAGTAGAAGTAGGATAGTCTATTATATTTACTCCTAATTTTTTCCCATTTGATGTTCTTCTTTCCTTTCTGAAATTTCGAGACTTGTTCTTTTTTTCTTTTTTTTTTTTCTTTTCAGAGAGCTGCTTTTATCCATTCTCTAAAGGTAGGTCTGCTAGCTACGAATTATCTGTTTTTTCTTCATCTGAAAATGTCTTTATTTCCCTTTCATTCCTGAAGGACGTGGTCTCCAGATATAGAAATTAGAGTTCACCATTCTTTTCTTTCAGTGCTTCAAAATGTTGTGCCATTTCTTTCTGGCCTCCAGGGTGTTAGATGCAAAATCTGCCATCCTTTGGACTAGTGTTTCTTCATTCTCACCTATTAGTGATGTGTTGGCTATCTATAGCTCTATAGCTGCTTTTTAAGGTGGTTTTGTTTTTGTTTTTGTTTTTGCTTTTTGTCTTTAGTTTCAGATGTTTAATTATATTTCTTGGCTTGGGTTTCTGTGGCTTTATGCTCTTTGGCATTCATTCAGCTTCATGAATCAGCAGATTTTGTGTTTTGCCAATTTGGGGAAGTTTTCAACCATTATTTCTTTGAATACCTTTTCAGTTCTACTCTCTCCATCCTCTCCTTCTGAGACTCTGATGATAAAAGCGTCACTTCTTCTGTTATTGTCTCACTGGTTCCTGAGACTTGTTCATTTTATTCAGGCTATTTTCCTCTCAAATATTCAGATTGAACAAATTCTATTGATCTTTCATCATGTTCATTAATTTTATCCTCTATCATCTGAAACTCACCAGTGACATTTATTTGTTCATTTGTCTGTTTGTGATTTATTTTTAATTATATATATAATATATATTATATATGATTTATTTTTAGTTATGTATATATAAACATGTATTTATATATAAATATATATGTGTGTGTGTATATATATATATGTTTGGTTCTTTTAAATTTTTTTTTAAATATTTTATTTTATTTTTGGGAGAGAGACTGAGGGAGATGGTGAGCATGAGTGGGACAGAGGGTCAGAAGGAGTAGCAGACTCCCTGCCAAGCAGGAAACCTGATGCAGGACTGGATCCCAGGACCCTGGGATCATGACCTGAGCCAAAGGCAGACGCTTAACTGACTGATCCACCCAGACACCCTGGTTCTTTTTTTTAAACTTTTACGTCTTGGCTGAGATTTTCTATTTTTTATTTGTTCCAAGAGTATTTAAATTGCTCAGTGAAGCGTTTTATGGTGGCTGTTTTAAAAGACATGTCAGATAATTCTGATATCTGATTTGTCTTGCTATTGGTATCTGTTGATCTTTTCTCATTCATGTTGTGATTTTCCTGGCTCTTGGTACAATGAATGTTTTTTCCAATTATATTCTAAACATTTTGGACATTATATTATGAGACTCTGGGTCAGATTTAACTTTTTTTTTTTTTTTTAAGCAGGATGTTTCCCTGTGGAAGTGAGGTGCAAAGACCAGATGGGTTCATATGTTTAACTTGCTACTGTGCCCACACACACCTCGACAAAATTAGAGCTGCTGACTCACATTGTCTCATTGCAGACAGATGTGGTGATATTTCACCTCCCCCTCAGCCCTACTGATACCTGCCCAAAGAGAGTGGAAACCCAATTTGCAACTCTTCAGCACGCCAGGCCCTCCAGCACCAGGCAGAGAGTGAGTGAAGAGCAAATTCTCATTGTTCTGTTGTTGTTAGATTGACATGGAAACTCAACATTTTCCTGGGTCCCGTTGGCACCGGATGTAGAGTAAGGCAAAGTGGAATGGAAGGAAAATGTAGAATGCTAACTGTATTCACCCTCATTCCACCTCGTTGACACTGGCTTGAGTGAAAGAGCAGCTCCCCACGGGGCTAGGCTAACATCAAGAAAGGGGACAGTAGTCTACCTTGTACCACCTTGTACCACCTTGACTCGTCCACCTTGTACCACCTAATACTCCCTCATCGATGCTGGGTGGCTTTGGAGGCTTAGCTCCCTGCTGGACCAACTTATTTATTTTTACACCAGTCTTACAAACAACAACTAGAACATGATTTAACAATTAAAATACATAAGACCTAAAAACTGATATTTCAGCCTTTGTATTGCATTTGTGTTTTATGTTATTTCCCAGAACTTCTCTATATACATTCATATTTTATAGATTTGCAATAAAAATACATGCAACTTTGTATTCTTTTTATGCTTGTATTTAGTTTCCATGTTACTAAAATCTTCCTGATTTTCATTCTACTGCATACACAATATTTTATGAGACTTATATTATAATTTTTTTAAAAAATATTATGACACTAGAAAAACATTTAAAAATCACTAATAATTAAGTGTACAGCCTATCGTCTACCAAAGTAACTGCTCAGCAATGACTGTATTAGTTTCCTGTTAATAGCTATTAGCTTCCAATGGCTGCTTTAACAAATTGTAACAAACTTATTGGCCTACAACAGCACAAATTTACTGGCATCTTATCATTTTGGAGGTCAAAAGTCTAAGAATCTCACTAGTCTAACATTGAATTGTCAGGGTTATGGTTTGACCTGGAGGCTCTAGAGGATTATCCTTTTTTTTTTTCTTTTTTTCTTTTTCTAGTTCCTAGAGGCTGCCCACCTTCCTTGGCCATGGTTCCCTTTGATCTTCAAAACCAGCAATTGCTTTCAAATCTCTCTCACATTATATCACTTTTAGACTGACTCTTCTGCCTCTTACTTGCACACTTAAGAACCCTTGTGTCCACATAGTGCACACCCAAATAACTCAGGATAATCTCTCTATTTTAGTATCATCTGATTAGCAACCTCAATTCCATCTGCCACCTTAGTTCCTTTTGCCATGTAATATAATATTCACAGGTTCTGGAAATTCTTTGCGGACATCTTTGGGAGGTTATTAATATGCCTACATCCATGACAATTTGATTTGGGTTTTCATTTCATTTAACTGAGTCATGATATTCACTATTCACAAGAAGTAACTTGAGGTTTATAAGTCTATTACATATAGTTTATCCCTTTAACACCAATTATGAACAGAGGTTATGAAATTCAATCATTCCTAAAGCTTGCACAGAGTGAGAATATTCATTTCTTAAGTCTTTGATCCTTTAGTGTATTCCTAAAATAAAGTGTGTTAGAAATGGAGCAAACAGAATTGCCCCATTTTCTAACACAAAGAAATGGAGGAGAGAATTTAAATTTTAAGAGCAGAAAGATCAGTACCAGGACTCTAGAACAACTTCATCTACTTGAGGTGATGAAACTAATGAAAAAGATCATGAAACTGAACCCCAGAGTCTTAAAGAACTTGTCTGTAGTCCCACATCCAATAAGTAGCAATGGGAGAATAAGAAATTATCAGTTTTTTCTGAACTCCAGTCCATGTCCATTTCATTAAAACATCTGTTAGAGAAAAAAACGTACATGGTGATTTTTTTTAATTAAAATTTATTCACAGTGGAAGACATATGATCAAAGTACCATCACATCACCAGGGAAATTTGTTGAAATAAGAAACTGTATTAAAACAAAGGAACAACTAAAGTTAATAGCAATATATTGATGGGGAATAATTCTAGGTATTTTTATATAAGATGAAATTACCTTCTATTATCCTCCATTTTACACTCTCTGATAGGAATGACTACATTATGAGTGAGTCTACATAGAAAACATTTCTTTCAATTAAAAAATTCCAATATGTATTATACCAAGTTACAATTGCACAGATATATATTCGGGGAGTAGTATATGTAAATATATAATCAACCTGCTTGATAGGGGTTCTTTTTAACTAAATGTTTTACATACATTTATCACCAAGCATGTAAGAAAACTGTACTCTTAACTTCATCATCCAAGTAAAAATGTTGGCAATTTTTGTACCATAGGAATTTAAATACCCATAAAATGTGTTAATTTTCTAGTAAGGTCTCTTCTTCAATTTAATTCAGGTCAAAATGACCAACTAATACAATATAATAACCAGGACTTCTTGATTGAAGTCTTGTATTATCCAGCTGTGATAGTACATGTCTTTGGAATCAATAGTTGTAAACTAGATTTACGAGACATAATCCATTTATAGGTGACAAGGAAGAAAAAGAAAACTCTGTTAATAGTTTTCCTCCTATGAGGACAGTCATCAAAATGATTCAAAAATCCCAAAATGATCCTTGGGGTTTGGCTACGCAAATTAGCCACTACTAAAAAGTTGGTTTTTGAACGTGTTGTGCAAACCTTTGAATTCTTCCCAAGGTCGCAGGGAACCCTGAGTTCAAATACAGGATCATCGCAGTGCTTACTGAACTCTTTAGTGTATAGTTAAAAGATTTTTCTTAACAAGTCTATATCAGAAATGTTTAGCTTTGAAAAAACCTTTGAGTTATAATTACTGAATGTTTGCAAAAAACGTATAAAGAAATGTTGGAGAAATACAAGAAATATATGCAAGTACTAGAAATATGAGCTAGATCAATGTTTTGGTTTGGGTTTTGTCTGTCTTAGTTTTTGTTGTTGTTTCAGCACCAAACCTGGGCTGGCTATTTTAGGATATTGATTCCATCAATTACTTGATGCCAAGCATTTTTGTGGCATGATGCTTGCACAAGTGAGCTTAAGAAGCCAAGTAGCTGCTCACTTGCAGCCTAGTGTTTAAGATTTAGAGGATAGGATGGTTATTATTTTAAAACACACAGGCACAGATTGAAAAATATGAAGCATTTGACCTACTTGTAAACTTTAAATAAAGAGAAGACAAAAAAGTTTGAACAATAGGATAATCAAATACTTACCATGAAAATTAGGATTGAAAAAAAAGAAAGAAAGGAAATTAAGATAATTTAAGGAGTGGAAGGGTCTATTAGTAATTAGACAGCCATAAACTGGGTTAATCCAAGACACTTCAAGAGATATTATGAAACTGGAATAAAGAGCTTAGAAGACTTCTCATTCAAACCTGGAGCCAAGCTCTGGCTGTGCCACTTACTGACTTTAACTAGAACATAATTTAAGACTTAAAGACTAGTGGTTATTATAAGTAAAGTGGAACCATAATAATACCTATTTCTCAGGCTCATTGTAAGGAGTACATAGAATAAGATCTTTAAAGCAGCCGCTACTGGCAGCAGGTGAGTGCTCAGAGAAGGGGAGTTATATGTCTGCACTGATACTCAGAAGTCACTAAAAACCAAAAGAACAAGTAGCAGAAGATCTCATCGGAATATTAGAAATTCCAACTTTAAGCATTAATTCATTTCAGTTATACTTTTCTCCTTTTAAATGCAAACAATTCTGGGAGGAATATATATTTTAAGCATTCAGGAGGCCTTTCTCCTCATTCTGTATTATGAACTAGCTATTGCATCAAAACAGCAGATTATATTTTGTTTGGGGCCCTATTGTTTTCAGAACAGTTTTGCACATCGCACGGTGGAATTTCTGCACATTAGCAAGTACTATCATTACCCTTGCTTTCCAGATGACGACACAGAATAATAGATTGAAACCTACAGAGTGAGAGATAAACCTTGACTGGAATACAGGTTAACAGAGCCTGGTATCTAGAACTCTAATTCA
>NW_024425008.1:18274057-18453149 GCF_017311325.1 Ursus maritimus
TTGCCTAAGAACTTGTTTTCTCACTGCAAAAGCTAGAAGAGACAGGCCCATTGTTAGAAAAAGAAAGATTTAAGAGACCATATCTGATAATCAGCTGGCTGTTGTTGGCAGATGGCACTGGGCAATGAGTAGAAGAAAGAATCGGGGGGGAGGAACACACACAGGCAGGCGGGATCAGAAAGATAGATGGAAAATATACCGGACAACTCTTCTGTGCCATTTCAAGTAATTTGGCTTCAAGTCTTGTGTGAGCCAGTACTGCAGTGCCTAGTTTTGTGCCAGCTTTGTGCAACATGACAGCTCCTTACCTCTTATCCCAAGGCTTCTCTGAAGCCATAGCATGGAATACCCACTGAAACCCGTTTAGCCTTTATACATGTGCACCTCAGAAGTTCAGGGCAGTTCAAACAAATTGAGCCGTCACGCACATACTTAAAAAGAAATTACTTATTTCTTTGAGTGTAAAGGTCTGAGAAGCATTTCATAAAGTTCCTCCAACGATCACAGTGGATTGAGCACTGGTAGGCTTTTCTCTTTCTCTGTTTGACTCTCTTTGTCCTTCATTCCTATTTCAAGGGATCCAGGCTTAGCTCAGGAAAATATAGTCTCTGCTCTGCCAGGAAATTGTTTACATACTGAAGAAATTACAGGACCACCAATAGGTACCAGAAAGAAATCAAGGAAAAATGTGAAATGCGTTTTGTGGGTATTGGTCCAGGGGATCCAAGTATAAGAGATTTATTGTCCTAGAAGCACTTGGAACCTATCTTAGATGAGATGGCTTTTTGCAGCATGGATGTAATAGCTGCCCACTTATAGCATTGTTATTCAATGGTCATCTATAGACCAGTAGCATGCGTTTAGTCAGGGACAAATTAGAAATACAAAATTTGGGTGCCTAGGTGGCTCAGTCGGTTGAGCGTCCAACTTCTGATTTCAGCTCAGGTCATGATCTCAGGATCCTGAGATCAAACCCGCATCAGGCTCCCCACCCAGCAGGGAGTCTGCTTGTCTCCCTCTTCTTCTGCCCATCCCCCTGCACTCTCTCTCTCAAATAAATAAATAAATCGCAAAAAAAAAAAAAAAGAAATACAAAATTTTAAGTCCCAACAGATGTACTCAATCAGAATCTGTATTTTATGAATATTGCAGATAATTCGTATCATATTTAAGTTTAAGAAACACTAGCTTACAACAAATGAAGTGGAGATGGCTTACTACAGTATTGAGGAAGGAGTCAGAAGGCTCAAGAAAATAAAAATGACTTGCTTGGAAGGAAATAGAGAGTGGTCTCTTTGCTAAAGCAGTGAGAAATGTATAGGTAAAGGGGTACTGGCATCTTAAAAATCTTGGTGAAAGCACTCTTCTCCAGGGCAAGGTTAAATGTAGGGGATATACCTATTGACTGGGATGTCTATTTTGAATGGGAGGTGGTAGACTCTGGAATGGCAGAGGCCAGGTGGCAACACTCCATTAGGGAAGACAAGGTGGATTAATGACCATAATGGATCACCAGAGCCAAATGGTAATTAGATTGCTATAACTTGCAGGGATCTATGAAGATGATTAATGAATCCTGGTGTTTTGAGGATTGAGAAAGATAGACAGTTAGTAGGTGTTACTTGAGTTGAATAACTAGGAAAAAAGAAATGAGAGCTAGTGAGTAGAAAGTTGACATCAGTTATCATGATGAAAAATATCAATGCTTCAACCAGTTTTTAAATGTCAGTTTCCCTGCCTCAAAGCCATCGGCCACCTATGGGGAAGCTGAGCTGCTGGAGGAAAATCCTTGCAATGTATGAGGTGAAAGCAAAATATCCAAACTTTTTGAACACAGTTGGACATAGTGTCTGAATTGGCACTAATACCACAGGACTGAAACTGCCATCATGGTTTTCTAGATAGAATGATGATTTAAGGAGTAGAGGTGATAAATGAAGGAGTCTGACTCAAGTCAATCATACAGTGGGTCTAATACATTCATGAACTAACCCCTTGGCTATTTTCTAGTACCTAAGGATATAACTGAGATAAGCATACATAGTAGTTTGAAAAAATATCACATTGTTTTTCTGAGTCGTGAAGTGAGATATTTTTGGCAGAAGGGGTTAAGTAGAGGATCCTAAAATTGATTCCTCCAGGTCTTCAGAAACAATGTGTCTCCCAGGGGGAATTATGAGATTAAAACCACCATCTAAGTTTTATAAAATGTAGAGGTATAGGCCCTCATCATATTTCCATTCAAACCCCGGAAGTGTGGAGGAGTGGAGAGGCTGGTGGTGAGGTGAATTCACAACCCTTTCCAATGTGTAACTGGGAAATGTGAAGAAGTCAACATCCACAAGGCCAGCCTTAACCAATGGAAGATGAAACTGATCAATAAATGCTCCCCTTGCCTTTATCTCACTGGAGGAGAGTTTTCAGAAGAATAGCATATGACTTTTCAGAAGGTCTCATGAGACAGAACATAAGCATCCCGTACACATGATGTAAATAGCTTTCTGAGAACCAGCTGGAATGAACCGGATGTCAGGGAGTAGGCTGAACCAGTGGTACGATCAAAGAGTTTATCAGATAGTGTTTTCCCTTGAGGTCAGCCAGTTTTCAGTAGCCTATTAACAAGAGGTTGTTTCCACTGGTAAGCCAAAGTTTGGGGGCCTGAAGGGGGGGGAGGGGTGAGAAACTTAACTACAGTTGGATCAAGTCCATGTGCCTTTTGTTCAGATTAGTGTGTGGAGACAAACAGCTCACCTAATTATCTATGAGATAAAGAATGGGAATTTGGAGGATCTGTGTCTGGCCTTGTCATACGTAAACACAGGAACCATCTGGGAGTCTTATGTAAGTTGTGTGGGGAAGGATTGTTCTTTGTAGTAAGTCCTTTCCCAAACATAAGTTGGAGGAGATGTCTTGATCATTGCTGTTTGCCAGGAGCACAGGACTCGGAAAGTTCAACACTGGTCTTCCAATTGCCTTTCCATCTTCCTCTCTTTCATGACTTTGTTTCTCACTCCTGCTCTGTGGAATCACTTCCCAAGTACACTGCCTACAAGCAAGCCATTTTCAGGATCTACTTTTGGGAAAACCAGACTAAGATAAAGGAGCAAAGGCAACCCTTATTTTTAACCTAAATTAAGGGTCCGTGGTACAACAGGACTGGTAACACTAGATTAGTCTTCAAGAGAATCGGCTTGCTCTAAAACCCTGCTTGGTATTGAGGAAGCCTTATCAATTTAGGAATATCAGTGCCCTGGGGATCTGAAGCTCTGTAATTAAACTACTTATCAGGGACGCCTCAGTGGCTCAGTCGTTGGGCATCTGCCTTCAGCTGAGGTCATGATCCCGCGTTCCTGGGATCAAGTCCCACATCAGATCCCTGCTAAGCAGGGAGCCTGTTTCTCCCTCTGCCTGCTGCTCCCCCTACTTGTGCTCTCTCTCTCTCTTTCTCACTGTCAAATGAATAAATAAAATCTTCAAAAAAACAATAAAATAAACTATCAGTTGTCTGAGTTTAGAAAAAGAATACTTAAACTCTCAGTGTATGGGGGTTCAGTTAGTGAAAGAGGCAGTAATAGCTCAACTCACAGATTATCATGAGGATCAAATGGTGGAAAGTACAGAAAAGTTCCTTGAATTCCTTTTGTATAAGTCATTACTAATTCATGAACAGGTTTCTCTCTTTCAGTTGTTTAATATGGGTCTTTGGCATCCGAAGAGGTGGTAAAATAAGTGAAGACTGAGAAGGAAAGGAGGGAGGGAGGGAAGGAAGATGGCTGCCATGGATCTCTTGGAAACACATTTCCACCAAAATTACTCAATGACTTCACTGCTCTCAGTCATCAAGGCCATGACAATAATCTTTACCTTCTCTCTCTCTCTCTTTTTTTTTTTTTTAAGATTTACCTATTTATTTGAGAGAGAAAAAGAGTGGTGGGGAGAGGCAGAGTGAGAGAATCCTCAAGCCAACTCCCTGCTGAGCACAGAGCGGGACACAGGACTTGATCTCAGGACCCTGAGCTCATGGCCTGAACTGAAACCAAGGGCTGGATGTTCAATCAACTGAGCCATCCAGGTGCCGCAATGCCTTCTTTTTATGTACACATTTACTCTAACTTAAGCTCAGCAATTGCTTTTTCTGTACAAGGCCAGATAGTAAATATTCGATGCTTTGAGGACCATATGCTCTTTGTCTCAACTACCTTATGCTGCATTTCTAACAAGAAAGTAGCCATAAGCAATAGTAAATTAATGGGAATGGCTGCATTCCAGAAAATATCAAAACTGCTGGCAGCCTGGATTTGGCCAATGCAGAACAGTTATCTGACCCCTAATCTGACAGAAGTTAAAAAAAAAAAATTCCTTTAAGATGCTATCCCACTTCATGCTTCTGTTTTTCCTCATATATCTTTTCCTCTAATAAAATATCTTTTTGGTTTGTTTGGCTGGTGACCTTCCAGCCATCCTTTAAAACATCAGAGACCCCGTTAAAGTATTACCTCTGAAGTGAAACACTGTTAGTCTCCATCCCAGGGCGGTCGTCATCAATATGCCCTTTATTCTTCTCCTTTACCTAGTAATCAGTTTTCTTTTGATGTGTATGATGATTTATTGGCCATCTGTACATCACTTTTCTCTATAGGAATTCCTTTATGAAAGGAAGAGTTCATCTTTTAAATTCAGCTCTTATCATGTGTTTTTTGAAACTTTGGTTTGTTTGTTGAAAAATTGAATATGTGATGTATGAATGAAATACTTGTCATTCTTTTCTGGTAGCTTGGTCTTCTTGGTTTGCAATTTTGGAAGACAAGTTGCTTCCACTTAAGATTCAGACAACAAAACATAAATAAAAATTAAAATATTTGCCTCTGGTTACTTTTTTTTTTTTTTTTTTTGCTGGAAAGCCTTACTAAAATTTGAAGTTGCAAGTTGCCTCATAAAGAGAGACAACTAGATTTACAGCTGAGATTTTGAGACAAGAAATAATGGGAAAAAATCCGAAACCATTTCCTTATTTTATACAGACTTGCTCTTTCAAAATATATAGCTGATTTCTTTTTTTTTTAAAGGACTCTTGGGACACCTGGGGGCTCATCAGTTAAGCGTCTGCTTCTTTTCAGGTCATGATCTCAAAGTCCTGGGATCCAGTCCAGCATCGGACTCCCTGCTCAGCACTGAGCCTGCTTCTCCCTCTGCCTGTTGCTCCCCCTGCTTGTGCTCTCTCTAACAATAAATAAATAAAATCTTAAAAAAAAAAAATAATAAGGACTCTTAAAATTCAGACCATATGGTAACATATTATTTCAACACATTAAGATCCCAACTTTAAGGCAATCTTCTTTAAAAGAAAATGCTGCTAATAGGATTTTTACCATTTTTTAGAACTTCTTCTGCCTCCATCTTTAATACACTTGACATAAAATTCTCTACTTCATACCCATTTTACAAAAAGGCTCTGTGATTAAGTTTACTCATTGACTTTGGGACAGTGAATAGTGTCATCACTAATAAATTACAAAAATTAAACTAAACTAAAACTGAAACTAAAACCACCTTGTACCATTAACACAGTTCATAAGTCCAGATCTTGCATTTTCTTCAGTAGTGAAACATCTCATATTTTCTTTTGGCTTTTCTCTACCAGTTGTATTCGCTTCAAAAATCATGCTGGTGCTTTTCTCTGCAATTAGGTCATAGTTGTCATTACCTAAGAAATCCTGAGGAAACAGTAAAACTTATCAAGGGACAACTAAGAAAGTAACCAAAAACTCTGTCAAAATATTCGGGTTTGTAGCAGGTAGTAGTTATTATGAAAACAGATTGCAGGATTGAAAAAAACAAAAGTCAAACACTGAATGACTAGACTGAACATTGCATAGTGAACCAAAAAGCCACAGATGTTTCCAGGTTTATGTCTGAAAATCTGGAAAGATGAATGATTTATATATTTTCATTTTTATGATGGGGGTGAGTGAAGTGAATTGTTCTGTAAGTAACAAGTCATGAGATGTTGGAACATATGCTGAAAAGCTCAGTAACTTGGATCCTGATATTGGCTACTCTGCTCCGTCTTCACAGCAGACCATATTTTATTTCTCGTTCATAGATTTCTTCTAACACAATTTTTATTATTTTATGGAGAAAATGGAGAGGTGACAAATAACTTTGACTACTTTAAATATTGCAAAGAAATTTAGGAATTGTTCTCAGGTGAAGAGATTGGTTACAAGGAGAAAATTAAGTTAGTAATATATGATTTTGAAAATATGCTTTCGGGAAAATCCATAGAAAGTTTTCTAAGGAAAGGTAAATACAATAGAGTGAAAAGTCTTTGTATTTTACCGTTTTCTACATCTATAGTCCATAGTCTTGAAAATATATATATACTTAAGCTCACACTCAGGGACATCTGTTATATCAGGATATTGTTTTTAACATATCCATTGTGGATTACATTATTGACCAATAAATAGTCTAGCAATTTATAATAATTAAAATACTTATAATATGCCTTTCAATATGATTCGAAAGGTATTTATGTTAATGAATACATTGACTTAAATGCTGAAATTGCTTTTTTCTACTTTCTTTCTGTATAAGTTTTCCTTCTTGTCTCTTTCATACCCACAATGCCAAAAAATGGGCCAGACACTTGTATCAGCACTGTACAGTTCTTTCAAATACACCTGAACATTCATCCCTTCTAAAATGGCTTTTGATATGAGTGATAATCCTAACATTCACCTAAATATTTACAGGAGAACATTTATGAAAAATATGCATGAATTACTTGTTGTGACAAATTCTACAGAAGTCTAATGTTCTCAGTAAAGGGCATGCACAACTACAGAAATCCACCAGCATTCTATCTTCAATCTCCTCGACGATATACTATTCCTAATTTTAAAAACAACATATTATTCCCACTGTGTTAATAAGAGTCTAGTTAGGAGATACAAATCATAGCAGTTATTTGAACAGGAAGAAATTAATATAAATAATTTGCTAACTAGATACATAGCTGTTAACTAGTTAACTCAAAGGGTAATGTGAAAGAAAGCATACAAGTATCATGGAAGCAGCAATTTCAGGACCAGTTTCTTACCTGTGCCTAAAATCTCAAATACCTGATAAGTGGGAAAATTGTCCGTGATCTGCAGCTCACCTTGCAATGGCCTTATCATTTCTGGAAGGTAACTCATCCAGAGATCTCTGACATCTTTAAATAAATAAACAAACAAATAAATATTCAGCTTTTTTTAGGTAGATGCAGCAGAACCATTAGCCTACAATGATCTATTACATTCTAGAAACGGAAGCCTCTTACAATATTTTTTACTAAATATACAATGTTACTTAATATACTTATAGCAAATCAGTTGCAATTATTTCACATTACTGGTAGTACTTACCAAGCGAAAGCGCACTTTTTGGCGGTTTGAATACTCAAACCCAGCTCTCTTTATATGGAACTAAGTTTCTTTTTTTTTTTTTTAAGGCATATTTTCCAAAGCTAGCATTTACTAGAATGGCTATGTCCCTGGATGAAATCCTAGATATAGATACATGATAGATGATCTATAGGTTGCCAGGTACATAGATACAAAGATAAATCTCTATTATATATTTAAGTGTTAACAATTTTATTATGGTAAAATTAACATATGTATTTTAAACTATTCCCACATAGACTAGTGTGCTGTGAACTCGGTTCTAAACATCACTTTTTAATACCAAACAGCACTTTTTATAACTATAAAATGATGACATATTAGAAATACGTATAAAGCCCATTATATTCTCTGATCTTTGCTGAAGAATAATCAAACCTCAACAATCATGTGAAATTGTTGATTCGTCTGTCATGTGATAGGGTTATACTGTAAAAGCATTTTTGGCTTTGAAATTCTTCCAGTTATGTCTCTCAGCACACAGCAGGTACACTCCCAAAACAATTTGATATCTGTGTATTAAATACATGTCTAGTCAGCTATATTTATACTAAGTCCTGTGTGACTGTTTCATTCCACACTTCTTTTCCGATCTCCAGAACAACATATCTAACCGACAAATCTAGCTGGCATCTATTTGGATATCTCAAAGGCATCTAAATTGTAGCAATTTCAAAATCAAACTCTCTCTTCCAGCATGATCCACTTAAAGTACTTGACTTTTCATAGGATAAAAACAAAAATCCTTAGTATGTCTTATAATGCAGTCATGAGTCAGACATTGCTACAGAACCCCCATCCTTTGTGACAACCATGACCCATTCCTTTGTGACATACACATGGACGCTCAGTTTTTCAAGTGTGCCTTGCTATGGCTGCTTCAAGAGATCTGCATTTTCTAGCTCTTCTGCCCAGATTGTCACCATGCACACCCACGCAATTCCCAAGTTCACCATGTTTCTATAGAGATGTTTTTTATGTCTTTAAAGGATACGGCACACCTTTTTGTTATATGCTTATTTGATAGAGCCAGGTACACACTGCACTTTGTAATGATGGATTTTTTTTTAATTTGAGAAAGATGGGGGGAGGGGCATAGAGAGAGGGTGAGAATCTCAAGCAGACTCCCCACTGATCATAGAGCCCAACAGGGGTCTCGATCTCATGACCCTGAGATCCTGACCTGAACCAAAATCTAGAGCTGGGTGCTTAACCAACTGAGCCATCCAGTATCCCTGGTAGTGATGATTTTTTTTTTTTTTAATTTTAAAATCACCATCTGTTTCTTCCATTAGCTTGAATTTTTTTGTGAAAGCAGGTTTGGATTCATGAATTATCAAGGAATTTTTTTATATGAAAATGTCCCAAATCTGGTATCTGATTACAATAATTTCAAACTCTGCCTCCAACATGAAAAAAACTGTAACTTGAAATTTTGTATCATATTCCATTGGCTATAATGAGTAAGAGCTATATTCTAATGAACATTCAGTGAAATATCCTATGTAAATCATGGATGTCAAGCTATATTCTAAGTAGACATTCTAAAAGAAGTAAATTCCCTTCCTCCCTAAATGAAATAACTAAATTTGTGGTGGTTTTCTGAATGTTTCACTATATCCAAATGTAAAAACTTTGACATATAATCATAGCTTTACCATCAGATTTCCTAACGTGTTGGTAAATCCTTAAAAATTTTAGATAAATGACTGTTTTCCACAAGTTTAAATATCATTTTTAAAACCCCAACAAAGCAATGAATCGTTTCAAGGTAAATTACATTAATCTAACTTATTTGAAACTTCTTAAAATATGTGCCATTAAAGAGCAATAATATAGCCCTTAATACTTACAACATATTTATATATTGCTATAGAATGAATATTTGTGTCTTCCCAAAGTTCATATGTTGAAACCTAATCCCCAATGCGATGGCTTTGGAGGTGGGGCTTTGAGGGATGTTAGGTCATGAGAGTAGAGTCCTCATAAATGGGGTTAGCACCCCCTTGAAAGAGATCCTAGAGAGTGCCCTTGCCCCTTCATCATAGGAGTACACAGCAGGAGGATGGCTTTCTATAAAGAAAGAAGCCAGTCCTCACCAGGCACTGAATCTGCCAGAATGTTGATCTTGGACTTCTCAGTCTCTAGAACTGTGAAAAAATAAATTTCTGTTGTTCATAAGCCATTCAGCCTATAGTATTCAGTTATGGTAGCCCAAACACACTAAGACATATATTTCTCCACGGTATAGAAGTACATTTTAGCTATTCACTTCCACATGCTGTTTTGTTTGGGGGGACAAAATTATGCAGACTGAGTTTGTCTTTGCCAGCAGTTCATTTAACACAGGTTCACTGTGGGAATTTCACAAGCTTAGAGCATGCAGGGTAATGTCTCTCAGTAAGCCAATAAATAAAGAGCATCCTCCAAACCAATGATAGATTAATCACACTATTGTTCCAGGCAAGGAGAGAGGAAAGGAATAGTGTCCAAATTTAGTTGAGGTGTACCTTTATAAAAGCTGGAGCTCAGGAGAGATGGCTCAGTCAACCAAGAGCAGACACCCAGCTACCAGTGCAGAAGAAAAAGTCCCCTGTAGCTAGAGCACATCGCTAGAGAACATGAACAAGAACAAAACCACTGGTGTTGATGGGCAAGGTGATCTTCAAGGGGCCACTGCAAGGCTATTGCCATTGCCAGTAAAAGAGTTGCCATCACTCGACAGGAGCTAACTGTCCAAGGGCTTCAGAGAGATTTTTCGATCAGCAAAATGTCTCCTTGGCCAGACCAAACACTCTACAACAGTCATCACAAATTCTTGGTATTTATAACCTACATGCCCCTTGTCATAGTTGTTTCTTCATATGTTTTTATTGGTAAGCCCCCAGAAGCCCCCCTTAGAGGCTGACACTGAGTTCTTTTTGGTGAGAACAGATGAAATGACAACATCCTGACACAACCTGTTTAATACTCAGATACAATTTTTTTTGTCTTTGTCATAAACAAGTGGCTTACAACAACTTCACTTAACAGGTGGATTTGAAATCATATCAGATCAATACAGAAAATAGACACATACATACCTCTGCTTCTACAGAGGTCATACAACTACCTTTTCCACATACAAACCTCACATCAGTATGATCATAGATCTCATTTGTCTGATGAGTAAAATGTTGCCTTCTTCTTATATATACGTTTTAAAAATATTTACCAATGAAATGTTTTTAAGGAGATAAGTATTTCATTGTGTAGTGTGTGTGTGTATATATATATATATATATACACCTGTGTGTATGTGTGTATATTTGTATATCCTCTTCTAGGGTAGTCCCACTTATCTCAAAAGGTGCTTAGAATATAGCAATTTCTCTTCCTAAAGTAGAATATCTATACTGTCATTAAAACCATGGTCCATCATGCTGTAAAAATCCTTTTTGGCTGTTATCACAGAAATTTTACAATTTTTTTTAGAAATTTGATATTGCAAGTTATATATATAAGAATAGCAATTATAAAATCAGTCCTCAAAAAGTTCAAATATGCTTCACAAAAGTACCAATTCCACTTTCGCATTTAATCTGATTAGTATGATTAGATTTTTGTCTGTTCTTCAATGCAATGTCCTAGATCAGTAAAATGTTATCTCCTAAAATAATCATGGTCAGTCAACAAGATAGCTCTGCTCTCAGTGAATGGCAAATGGGACTGTCAAGAATCTCATTTAGACATTTTTTTCCCTTTTCCCTCAAAGACCTGTGATAACTGATCAAATAATTGGAGTACCAGATCAAATTATGTGAAGGTGTGTGTATATTCGGGTGCTAAGAGACCCATCAATAGCCACTGTTCTGTTATCGTAATTGAAGCTCTAACAGTATATGTAGACTGATTGGAGTATTGTGTAGCTGGTGTAGCATATTTCCTCACTTGGACCCCCGAAATCTGTTCAACAACATCTGCAGAAAAGTTTGCACCATCTCACCCAGGTCTGCATTTTTTTTTTCTATAGCTATATTAAAAAATATTTTAGAAATTTTTAAAAATCTTAATTTTTTAGATAAGTAAAATAATACTTCTCCCTCCTTTTTTTTGTTTCTGCCTCCTATTCGTCCTTATGTAAGTATGCTTTATATTTTTTTGTATTTATATAGTAGTAGATATATTTCTTAGGATTAGAGTCACTTGTATAGAAGATGCTTCGTCCATTATCCCATGGATCCCTTTGCCATTTTTATGCATCCTGCTTCCTCTACGCTTTCAGTATCAATAGAAACGTCTGTGTCTCTCTTTGTTAAAGGAGTACTTCCAACTTTCCATGCATTCTTCCTGAATTTGTGTAAATGTACAAAACCTTGTATGTTACATCCCTTACGCAAGCATCCCTTAACAAAATCGGATTGAGGTAGAGATGTAAATACCCCAGTTCCTTTGCCCCTATTCAGGATTGGAGATATGACGTACACTTTCTTCAGAGTTCGCCTCCAGGGTGTGTCAATATTGTCCACTACGGAATTTAGTATGCTATCACATACCTTCTTGACCTCCTTCTCTTCTTCACTCTATTTTCCTACTTTCTTATCAGGTTTTCCTGTGAACACTTTTTTTTTTTTAAAGATTTTACTTATTTATTTGAGAGAGAGACAGAGAGATCGCTAGCAGGAGGAGGAGCAGAGGGAGAGGGATAAGCAGACTCCGCACTGAGTGTGGAGACTGATGCAGGGCTTGATCCCACAATCCTGAAATCATGGCCTGAGCTGAAATCAAGAGTCAGATACTTAACCCACGGAGACACCCAGGTGCTCCTCCTGTAAACACTTCTTAGCAAATCACTCTCAAATCTCGGTCCTAGAAACTACTTCTGGGAAACCCAATCTAAAATATGAATAATAATAATAATAATAAACTATTAACTTGCTTAATGAAGATAACTTTTTATCTCACATGTAAACTAATTCTTAGTGAAGGTGGTTCATAGATAGTTCTTGGTAAGAATTAGGCAACAGTGGACTGTAAGGTAGACTTGGCAGGCAAAGTGAAGTGGCTACCATTACTCTCAACACCATATCTATTCAGATAGTGTGATGAACAAATATAAAGATGCCTGTCAAGTTTCTGGCTTTCATCATTCTCCTCTGCCCCACTTCTAGCTCTTCTTTCTAACTGCCAGCCCAGTTGACCACAGCAAAACTAGGACCACCACCAAGAGCTTGACTGTAGGCTCACAGAAGTGGCAGCTACAGAAGGTCAATAGCTTCCCGTAGACTTCCCAATGAGTTTCTCTCTTCCACTCTGGTAGCTGAAAGAGCCTGGATTCTCCGATTGACTTGAAAAAGATCCATCAGTTATTTTTCCAGATCTTCATTTCCACAGATCTTTCACAATTGTGCAGAGGCTAGTTTGTACACTAAGTTTCTTATCAATAACATGCATTGTGACTTATAGATACAGTGACTCACACATCATAGACATTACATAAATATTTGATGAATAAGTAGGTGGTGATTTCACTGGGAGAGGTAATTTACTATCCCCCAAATATTAAGTACTTTCCTTTTCACTTACAGAAGTAAGTTCAGACGTAAGCAATGAAGATATTCGGCTAAACTTATACATCCTTATGATGTTTAGAAATCATAGAAATTCTTTTTTGGTTTTTGTTTTTTTTTTACTTTAGAAAAGAAGCAAAAGAAAGACATAGGAGTAGAACATTCACATCCCCAGTTGATAATTCAAATTGATCAAGTGCTCAAAGTACAAATCATTGCTTGTCTAATTGGAGCCTAGATAAATGTGTCCAAAGAAAATATGACTCAGTGTCTCTGAAAATAAATTGGACAATATTGAACTTTCTTTATCCTGCTAAACAAAAGAAGGATATTTATTGATAAGCATCCAGGAAGCATTAAGTAATCTGTAGTTAAATATATGAAATTTTATAAACAGCAACTCAAAATTAAGCCTTGAAAAATGGCAGTGTTTAGATGCTACATTTGTGCAAAAGGACTGTAAGTATCACTTGCTTTATTCAACCTTACAATGAAGAAATCCAATAGGAGTCACTATGAATTATGCCTTGCCTCATGTAACCATGATGTTTACCCATGGAAAACGGTAAATAAAGAATGAGAGATGGATCCCAAGATTTATGGTATATGTGAGAAACCATTCAATACAATAAAAACTCATGAAAATTAATATTTTTCCAAGATAAATTATTACAGAAATTATTTGTATGTAAATTATTATTATGTCCTCATTATTTATTTTCAAGGTGCTTAATAAATTCTAGTGGAAGCAGGGTGCCTGGGTGGCTCAGTTGGTTAGGCATCTGCCTTTGGCTCAGGTCATGATCCCAGGGTCCCGGGATCCAGCCCTACATTGGGCTCCCTCCTCAGCAAGGAGTCTGCTTCTTGCTCTCCCTCTGCCTCTCCCCTTGCTCATGCTCTCTCTCATTCTCACAAATAAATAAATGAAATCTATAAAAAACAAGTAAATAAATAAACTCCAGTGGAAGCATTAATGTGCTATTTTCAATTCAAGATAGGAATTATTCTGCTGTTTCAACTGGATTGCTAATTTTTCTTCTTACTCCACTACCCCCCCCAACAATGTTATTTCTAATTAATTTTTTTCAAAAAGGAAAATTAATTATGAGGTGGTCATATAGTAAAATGTTGCCTTTAACTCTTATTGAGTTAAACAACTTAAAACTCCAGACTATACATGGGAAAGTTTTCAATGTGTTTATATGTTAAAGATCTACAGGTGATTTTGAAGTTAGCATTTCAAACCTCTCTTCCTTTACCATAGAGAACTCTAAAGATAGAGATAGATAACTATTTGCCTCACAAGTACCCTATAGGACATGGGCATTATTTAAGAGTTAAGTAACATTTAAAAACCTTTTTTGTGCTAATTGTGGAAAATGCCAGCCCTAGTGTCTATTAGCTATGTGACCTAACCTCATTTCTCCTTTCCGAGATGTGTTTCCATATTTATAAAAGGGAGAGAAGCTATCTACCAAGCCTACCTTAGAGAGTACTCCTGAAATTCAACGGAATGAATGAATGTACAAATATGCTTTGTAAACCCTAAGACAGTGCATGGCTGAAAAGAACAAACAAACGAAAAATCCCAAATACTGTGAATTACTTCAAGTATGTATTTTAATTAACCTTCTTTCAATCACATCTTAAAAATACTTTCACAGCAACATCAACACTGGTGTTTGACCAAATAATTGGTTACCATAGCCTAGTTAACATGTAAGATGAGCCATCAGAGTAGGCCTTCAGTAAATAGAAGGTACTTGCCACAAGCATGAAAACATATGGACATCATTAACATAAAAAGTTCATTTTACATATAAAAGCATTCACACACAGAAAGAGAAAAATTAAAATGGGCTTCATCAGGGGGGTGGCTCAGTAGGTTAAGCATCTGCCTTCAGCTCAGGTCATGACCCCAGGGTCCTGGGATTGAGCCCCTAGTCAGGCTCCCAGCTTAGCAGGGGAGTCTGCTTCTCCCTCTCTCTGCCTGCCACTCCTCCTGCTTGTGTGCTCTCTCTGTCAAATAAATAAATAAAATCTTTAAAAAATAAAATAAAATACATAAAAATTAAAATGGACTTTGCCATTAGGAAACATTGTTCATGTTGCTAATGTTGCAGGGGAATAAAAACAAGAGCATAAAATCTTCATTTAATAATAGATATATTTGGAAGACAATCTGGTGATTTCTTATAAAACTAAACATACTCTTGCCACATGATCCAGAAATTGTGCTCCTTAACGTTCATTCAAAGGAGTTGAAAACTTATGTCCACACAAAAAGCTGAACATTGATGTTTACAGCAAATTTATGTTAAATGCCCAAATTTGGAAGTAATCAAGATGTCTTTTAGTAGGTGAATGGATAAACGGGAACATCCAGATAATGCGATATTCAGCACTAAAAAGCACAGAACTGTCAAGGCATGAAAAGGTATGGTAGAATCTTAAAGGTGCAATGCTAAGTGAAAAAAGCCAATCTGAAAATGCAACATACTGTAGGATTCCAACTACATGACATTCCAGAGAAGCGAAAACTGTGCAGACAGTGGTTGCCAGGGGTTTGTGTAGGNAAGAAATGAATGGCAGAGCACCAAGGATTTTTAAGGCAATGCAAATACCCTGTATGATACTATAATGATACATACATGTCATTACTTATTTGCCTAAACTCATAGAATGTACAACACTGAAAGGAACTCTGACATAAACTCTGGACTGTGGGTGAGTGTGATGTGTTCATGTGGGTTCATCAATGGTAATAAATGTTTCACTCTGGTTGGGGAGGTTGATAGCGGGGGGAGGGGAGAATGCCTGTGTAGGGGCAGGGGATACATGGGAAAACTCTACCTCCCCTCAATTTTGTTGTGAACCTAAATGTCTTCTTAAAAAGATCTTTTAAAAAGTGATAGATATTGGGGTGCCTATGTGGCTTAGCCAGTTAAAGCATCTGACTCTTGATTTTGGCTCAGGTCATGATCTGAGGGTCAGAGGACAAGCCCTGTGATGGGCTCCATCATGCTCAGCGTGAAGCTTGCTTAAAATTCTCTCTCTCTCTCTCCCTCTCTCTCTCTCTTTCTCTCCCTCCCTCTGCTTTGCCCCCCACCCACTCAATGCTCTCTTTTTCTTTCTTTCTTAAGTAAATAAATAAATAAATAAATAAATAAATAAGTGATAGGTATTCTCAAGTAAAAACTGTACTGCAGGAATTAAGATGGGTGACATTGTCAGCCAGGGGTTAGGGAACATTGTACCAGTCTATTTCTATCTCAAAATTAGAGAATTTTTGTAATACATGGTATTGTCTAGGATCTCTTCCATGAATGACCTTGTCATCAACAGGGGGAGACAACTTAAGAGAACACAGTTGGGGAAAGAAAGTCTCTGGACACTCATCAGGGGAAAAGTTAAAAATTGTAGCATCAGCTAAACTTAAAAAACTATTTAAAACTTTAAAATGGAAATTTAGGGGGCACCTGGGTGGCTCAGTCAGTTAGGCATCTGACTTTGGCTCAGGTCATGATCTCAGAGTCCTGGGATCGAGCCACACATCAGGCTTCCTGCTCAGTGGGGAGTCAGTCTGCTTATTCCTCTCCCTCTGCCCCTCTCCCCGCTTGTGCTCACATTCTCTCTCAAAAAAATAAAGAAAATATTTTTAAAAAATAAAAATAAAATGGCAATTTGAAAATATTACTAACACATAATTGAAAAAGTTTACAGTAACTGTTAAGTGAAACACATAATATATAAATGGCTCAGGCCAAATGTTCAGAATAGAAAAAGAGTTGGAATCTATTTGTTAATTGAAACTTAAACTTTCAGGACTTGGAACATGTAACATTGTCTCCTATAGAGAGGCATCCATATTTTCTGACCACTAGTATCCAAGTAAATATAAATGTAAATTATCTTTTCCTAGGAAATTAGAAAAGAACAATTTTCTAAACTACATTATTTATATTAATCCTCACATTTTGCATTTTAAACTCAAAAAGCTAGGATGTGAGAGGGAGTCTCTTGCAGTGTTTCTGGGACTCTCTTAAGGAAGAAAGAGAAGAAAAGAGAAAGGGAAGTTGAGGTCAACCTTGAGATCTTTCTTATTTTTCAAAGTAAAGAATATACTTGTGAAATTTGTACAATTATTCCCAAGCTCTTCTAGCTCTCAGAATTATATTTTTAATTAATATACACACACACTAGTTTCATTTCTTCATCAGCATATTTGGAACATATTATTTCTACTCTTTAAGATAGAGTATTAAATGAAGATTGATGTTTTAAAGCTGCGGCTACTGTTTTGTGTGTCTTTGTGCCAATATTAGAAAGGCTAAAATGAGTGGAAAATGTCAGTTTCTAGCCAGGAAACTAAAACAAAGGGAGAAGAAGGAAAGTACCAGGCACCTAGACCCTTAAATCAGCACTGTCGGGAATGTGGCAGACCACTCTTTCTCTGCTCATGGCTTTGGTTTGCACAGGAACTGAGTTGCATTTGTGTCATAAGGTTTCACTTATATAAGGAAATAAATGAAGTTGGAGCACAAATCAAAACATGGGCTTTGGTTAAACAACTGGAGCATGAATGAATGAGAAGGGTTCTGGCCTATGTTTCATTAGATTCATCATTTAGTTATAATTTCTCTTTATCTGAGAATTCATGTTTAACCCTCTGAAAGTTTTCAAACTATATTCTTTAAAACATAACTAAAAAATCCTGTTCCAGTCAAGATGAAAAAAAAAATGGGTTTCTCCAGAATCTGTTTAATAATATTGAATACAATCTCTTGATAGAAGTTCCAAAATCAGTGGAATTGACACATTCTAGTGATATCTTCCAAATTAGCTGTCCTTATCCTATCAGAAATACATACAAACTGTGTGTGTGTGTGTGTGTGTGTGTGTGTGTGTGTGTGTGTGTGTGTGTTTGAGGGAGATTCAAAATTCCTAGAACTAAGGCAGTCCCAAGATTTTGCCAGAAACTCAAAATAACTCCTCCATCTTATGACAACTGTGAAAAACACCAGCGTTCACATAAAATGGAAGGAATTCCCAGTCTTACCACAGAGGGAACAGAATTGGATACACACAAAACCACACCCAAATTATCTCATATTTAATTACAAGAAGTCCGTTTTGAAATGTTTCTCATGTGGCAGTTTTGATCTCTTGACCACAGGTTTCTCCACTCATTTATTCCTGACTGACTTTTCCTTCCCTATTTCCAAGTCCATTTTCCTTTTTGTTCACTTGCTATATACCATGACATTTTTCCCTACACTCCTGAGATAATGTCTTGTTTTGAAGGTCCTAATTTGGTTTCTTATTTATTTTCTCCTGGGCTATACATTTTGTATTTGAAAAAAATCAAAATGCAGTGAAAGAGGCAGCAAATGCTATTTTCCTAATCCTGTTTATACAGGCATCTTTTAATTTTCCTATTTTGTCATATTTTTTATTTTACTAGGTCACACATTAAAGTGACATAAAGTGAAACGAAGATACTTGTTGGTTAGGTTTACATAAAAATTATTTATTTTTTGTTTGTTTGTTTATTTCCATGAACCCCTTGAGAGGGAAGAGAACTTGACAGGGGAAATTTAAGCTCATGTAGTAAATCTCTCTCTTTGAAAGAGTCTCCCACCTAACTGTAAAAAATTATCTACTTCTGGGTTAGACTTTCATAAATCCCATGCTGAAATAATCTTTTAGAAATGCAAAGTTTCATATGTTTCAAAACTACCAGCAGTTTTTGCCTATGAAAATAATAAAAGATTCTATCTTCTTAGTTAGAGAGGTACTTACTCAACACACCCCCATTTGAGAAGACCTCTGGGAAAGCTTTGTGAAAAATACAGAAGAAATATCTACACATGTGGTGAGTGTTTCACAAATCACAGTCTTTGCCTAGTGGGAAATTGTGCATTCAGGCTGCTGTAATAAAACACTGTAGACTGAGTGACTAATAAACAGTAGAAATCCATTGCTCATAGTTCTGGAGGCTGGAAGTCCAAGACCAAGGCACTGGTGTGGCCAACTTCTGGTGAATGCCCTCCTCCCAGTTGCCAACATCCCTGTGACTTCTTGCTGTGTCCTCCATGGAGGAAGGGCTATGCGGCCCTCTGAGGTTTCTTTTATCAGAGCAGTAATCCCATTCATGAAGGCTCCACCCTCACAACCTGGCAAAGCACCTGGCAAAGTCCCCATCTTCTGGGCATTAGGATTTTAACACAAATTTGAGGGGGACATTCAGACCATAGCATTCTGCCTCTCGTTCCCCAAAGCTCATGTCCTTCTCACATGTCATTCGAAAGTCTACATCCCAAATCTCATCTGAATATCATCTGAACCAGATATGGGTGAGAATCTCTCTGTGATTCTGTGAAATCAAATATCTAATGTGCTTCTAAAATACACCTGTAGGACAGGCGTAGGACAGACATCCCATTCCAAAGGGAGGAATAATAGGCCCTGAACAATACCAAACCTTAAGGCCAACTAAGATGGGGAGTCCTGTCTTCTGGACAAACCAGAGCTGTAATTTTACTTTCTGGATATACTGAGGTGGGAATCCTTCCTCAGAACACCAGGGTAGCTCCTGGCCTCAAGGCTTTTCTGAACACAGACTGTTTGTGGCTCTCATTGTTTGGAGTCCCATGCCTGTGGCTCTCCTGAGCTGGAATCTAACACTGGTGGCTCCGAAGGATTGTACTTTGGGGGCAAGCCTGCTCTTATGGTTCCACTGGGCATTGCCCTAGTGAGGCCTCTCTGTGATTCCCCACCTGGATCCAGCACCGTAGAGCTCCAGTCAGCACCATCCTTGAAATTCAACGTACAGATAAAGAAGAAATAT
This sequence comes from Ursus maritimus, assembly GCF_017311325.1. Classification (NCBI taxonomy): domain Eukaryota; kingdom Metazoa; phylum Chordata; class Mammalia; order Carnivora; family Ursidae; genus Ursus; species Ursus maritimus. The sequence continues at coordinate 18,293,905 of NW_024425008.1, forward strand.
CTACACTTGTCATGAGTATCTGTTTGAGCAAGTCACAGTCTTCACCTAGTAGGAAATATACAAAGAATAGTCCCTCACTTCGAGGCCTTTAAAATACAGTTTGAGAAACAAGATGTCAGAGTAAAAAATTTAAATTGTAACTTATATGTAACATCACTGTAATAGTGGAGTAATTGTTTTAATGTCACACATAATTAATTCAAAAGAACTGCCCAGAAAATTATCATTGTAGAAATTCAAAAGAGAGCAAGCACCTTCGTCTGAGAACATTAGAAAAGTTTTGGAGAGTAGGTAGGATCTGAGCTGAGTGACAAAGATTAGGTCAGATTGGAACAGGGGTAAATGTTCAGAGAGAACAAAGATTAGCCATAAAGCTTTTCACCAGCAATTTGATTGCCTAAGATAGAATTAATAGATTTGATTTGAGGACAGAGAAGATTATCATTTTAAAAATAAATACAACCTAAGTTAAATATTGCTTGCAGCATACTCATAGCATGGAAATTTTTTGGCGTTTTTTCTGTGACTTACGTACATCCATTTTGGTATGATTAATTGATGGTTAATGTCTTTCTTTTATTAAAGACTTAATGAAGAAAGGTTGAAAAATTTTTTTAAAAAACATGTGGATAGAAGAGAATAACTTTACTTAGTGGCAGATATTATGACCATATAAAAATACTAGACAGTCTAATGTCAAGTTTTAATAATTGAAATAAAAATATTTCAAACATTCTTATCTCATGATTCACATAGAAATAGTGGGCTCCCGGGGCGCCTGGGTGGCACAGCAGTTGAGCGTCTGCCTTCGGCTCAGGGCGTGATCCTGGAGTTATGGGATCGAGCCCCACATCAGGCTCCTCCGCTAGGAGCCTGCTTCTTCCTCTCCCACTCCCCCTGCTTGTGTTCCCTCTCTCGCTGGCTGTCTCTATCTCTGTCAAACAAATAAATAAAAAAATCTTTAAAAAAAAAAAAGAAAAGAAATAGTGGGCTCCCATATATCATTAATTACCAACTAGAAGAAGTAGATCTTAAAAAATCTTATTTCCAGTAGGGCATGATGTTACTAGAAAAACACATAACAAAACTGTGCAAATTCTTCACAAACAATTTTATAAAACATTATTGAAGGACACAAAAAGAGCTGTGAAAAAATGAAAATATGTACCATGCTGATGAGTTATAAAACTACCATTTCTATCCAAATTAACCTATAAATTCCATACAATTACAATAAAAATAACACATTATTTTTCTTAGAACTCGAAAAGACATTCCTCAAATTCATATGAAGGAACAAAGTGCCAAAAATAGTCAAGATAATGCTGAGAAAGAATAAGCAAAGATATGGGGCGCGTACTCATAGATATCAAGGCAGACTATATCAAGAATCTAATGAAGGCAGTGTAGTTTGGCATTTAGGAGACAAATGGAGTAATGGAGTCTGGATTAGGGTTGGAACCATATTCTTACAGACATGCAAACTGATAAATGATAGAGGTACCATTGCAAATGCGTGTGAAGTTAATAAATTATTCAATACATGGATGTTTCCCTTTCATAACAAAAATAAGTTTCAGAGTAAGACTTTTCCAGGTGGAAGATTCCAGTGTGAAACAGTTATTTTCTTCAATGTTCTAGAAAAGCATTCCATACAAGGAGAAAAAGAAGAGAAACACATGCACATACACACATACACTGCATTTTTGAGAAATTTAAAGCATAAAAAAAATGTAGAAAGAGTGCCAGAAGCAAGGGCTATCAGGCAGGATCATGGAATGAAGTTAATAGAGAAGACATAACTACAGAATTTAGAAAGGGCTAGCAAAGCCTACTTCTCTAAGGGTCCAGAAGAAGGGGTACAGCCTGATGGACAAAAGCAAAAGCCCTGCCTTTGACCCTTGTAATAAAAGCATGATGCATGGGCTGGCATCTGGAGTTTTCCGTTGACTGTGGTTTTCAGAAGCAACTAGAACAGTGGGTTGTAGAGAGTTGCCCCAAGATCTCATGCTCTGTCTCAGCAATTCTTGTCCAGGCGTCACATCCCACTGATGTGTCAGATAATGGGGAAGTAAGTGACATGTCATTTGTTACTAAGAATAAAAACATAAAAAATTGCAAACTATTTATCTTTTCTTAAACAAGGATGGATTTGAGGTTATTATTTCTCGTCCTATTAACCTCTCACTGGATATCGAGCATGACTTCCGCTGCCATACTGCCTATGAGTTTTGACAGTCTCGTGTATCCGAGCAGAACCAGTGGATTGAAAACCACTGTCCAGGGTTAGTGCTCCTTTTACACTAAACTTCTTAAGGTCGGATGCCTTTCTAGTCAGAGACATGGATTTTGACAAAATTCTACATCCACGTATACCAGAATATATAAGTGAACTTGAGTCATTTTTCCTGTAGGACCCCACTGTGGAGGCGGGAACTTCTGAGAAGCTTCCCTCGCAGCAGTGCCTTTTTGCTCGGTTGTCTGCTAAGCAGAGGCTCAGCTGGGAAGCCAGGCCTCTCTGTCCCTAGTTACATTTCAAGAACACCCACAAACCAAAACTTAAAATTACTAAGGAAAGATTTTTTTCCCCTCTTCTATTTCCACATTCGTGCCCTCAAAGCATTTCTCCTTGGGAGGTGAGGGACAGCTGAAGAAAATCTACCAGCCAAAGAATCAGTTCTACAAAATATCTCTCTGTCATCACCTTAATTCCAGCAGAGACTGTTCCTGCCCCTCAAACCAGGACCAGAGTTTGTAAGACAAACTGAATAGTGGGACACCCAGGGCTACACACCTGAAAGGAAACCTTTGTCTTCCCCTAAAAAAAAAAAAAAAAAAAAAAAAAAAAAAAGAGGAATTCAGGAATGTGTTTATTACATCTCACACAGTCCCTTTGACTGGCTTACTGCTCACTCTTTTTCCTTTGTTTTGTAAAGGATGGAAGAGAATACTGAATGGTGAAGGCGGGTAGAAGCATCAATTTTCCATATCCATTCTAAGTGGTTACTTTATCTGACCAAAATGTTTCATTCTGGGGAAGAGGATATTTGCATTATTCTCAGTCTCCTCTTTGTCCTTAATCAGGAAGGTACTACTGGATTGCAGGACACTCTTTACCCACATATAACTGTTTGCTTTTTTTCTTTTTCAGCATTTGTTCTTGTTTTATGATTTGATACTGGATGGAGAGCTTTTGATTTTGTGACATGGTACCATTTGGATTCAACAGTGGTGCCATGTTCTTTTTAAAAAATAGACTATGTACATCTCTTTAAAAAGAAGTCTTCCATTAAGATTATAGATCGAGCATACTTTTTTCTAGTCTTTCCCATTTATTTATTCATCCTATTCATTATATGGATCCCTTACTATGCAATAGGTCATAAACTGCAATATGTGAAAAGATGTTGTCGCTGCTTAAAGTGATTAATATCTGGGAATTGAGAAAATTGTAAAAATGTATATCCTTGTAAAGTCAAGATGGTATGCAGAGAGTAGCTGGCAAAAATAATCAGCCCAAACAGTGGTGGAGATTTAGATTTCAGAGACGTAGATTTACATCTCACCCGGGTGGACGTGATCAGCGGATATCATCGGGATGAGGATATAAACAGACATAGGAATGATTTTTCGTAAAAGAAAGGGATAAAAATCAAAATCAAGTTGACAAGAATTGGGAAACCAGTTTCAAATACAATCATAATAGAGTAAGAACATTGTAAATTAAAAATATATTGTATTCATATCTCATCTCATGGCTTATCAAGGCACAACTGCGCTGTGCCACACTTTCTTTTTTTCTCTCAGATGTGACACGATGCCTGATGCCAAGGTAGTCATCTTAATGAGTGAGAGAAAACGCCGGAGAATCTCAGAGCCTGACAGAGGGCAGCTGCTGGACCAACGTGAACAGCAGTTTCTTCTTAGGTGAGCAAAGTAAATCCTATTGGTTTCAACAACTGTACGTTATGTTTTACTTATGTGAGAACAGTGATTCTCAACTGGTGTGTGTGTGTGTGTGTGTGTGTGTGTGTGTGTGTAGAGAGAGAGAGGATTTTGCCTGCAAAAGGGCATTTGGCAATGTCTGGAGCCATTTTGGATGTCCTGATGGACAGCCGGCGTCAGGTGAGTAGACCCCAGCAGTGCAGCTAAACAGCCTACAGCAGTGAGCTGGTCGACCCCCAAAAAACAAGGATTGTCTGACCGGAAATTTCAATAGTGCCAAGGTTGAGAAACTTTGACTTAAAGAGTTATCTGAAATCAGTGAAGTGGTCTGCATGTTCGTGTCCCAGGCAAAATTCATGTGGTAAAATCCTAATCTCCAAACATGATGGCATTAGGAGATGAGGCTTTGGGAAGTTCTAAAGCCCTCTGGAATTGGGTTAGAGCCTTATAAAAGAGGCCTCACAGAGATCCCTTGCCTCTGCCACTATATGAGAACACAGCAAGAAGGCCCTATCTACTAAAGAGGCAGAAGACCCTCACCCGCCATCCCATGGAATCTTCCAGTGCCTTCATCTTGAATGTACCAGCCTTCAGAACTGTGAGAAATAGGTTATTATTTTTTATAAGCTGCCCAGTCTGTGGTATTTTGTGTTAGCAAACATCCCTAATTGATAATCATACCAATTCTCCATTTTACCCACAGAAAATGACCAGTGTGTTTTCATGTTGTGCTGTACTTACCACACCGTGATACAATCAGTCCTTTCTATTACACTTGTTCATAGCTGTACCATTTCTAACACCTGCTGTTTGTACCACTTAAGTGTTATAAGGTTTGTAATTCTGTGTTTGTGTTGGCTCACTTGAAGGCATGAGCACCAGCTAGCTGCCCTGGGCTGTGAGCATCCCGTGCGGTGTCCAACCTGCCCTAAGCAGTGCTCGGAAGAAACTTACTGAATGAAGCCTTGATTGTGAATTCTTAGGAAATGAAAAGTATACATATTCTGAATGTGCCTTAATCATAAACATATATTTATTAGACTTTGATAAGAGAAATAATTGCCCTCTGTTGCATAGTTCATGGAGTGATGAGTGAATTTTTTATTCCTTCCAAGCTTACACAAAACTGAACTTTTCCCATGGGGCGCCTCAGTGACTCAGTTGGTTAAGCGTCTGCCTTCAGCTCAGGTCATGATCCCGGGGTCCTGGAATAGAGTCCCACATCGGGCTCTCTGCTCAGTGGGGACCCTGTTTCTCCCTCGGCCTGCTGCTCCCCCTGCTCGTGGTTTCTCTTCCTCTCTCTTAAATAAAATCTTTAAAAAAAAAAAAAGAAGAAGAAAGAAAGAAAGAAAGAAAGAAAGAAACTAAACGTCTCCCTGTATAGTTATGGCTGAGTCAAAATACTGGAACATTTTCCCTTATTCTTCTATTGTTGAAAGTAAATATATTGAATAAAAGAACTAGTTCTGGCCAGACTTGATGCTGTTATAAAGTGGCATAATAACTCTAAAAAAATTAATATTTTATATATGTACCACCTTCAATATGCTAGGTATTTTCTTAGAATATTTTTACAAAACTGAGCAGTCAGGAAATGGGTGAAGGTAGGAATTTTACATTTCAATTAATCAGGATGAAAATTAGTTGAAATATGAAGATTGATATTTCACCATTTTATAATAAAAGTATAAATATATTATTTAAATATAATTCTATAAATTTAGTGATTATTTTGCTAGAGTGTAATGTAATAGTAAACAATAAGCAATAATTATATATATTACAATTATAAAAATTAGTTGTTTTTTGGAGCACTTTGTGGCAGGCACTTTCTAAACATTCCACATGTGTTATATTAATTATATTATTTAATCCTCACAATGCCCTTAAGATCAGTATCATTAATATCATGATTATGCCCAATTTTCAGATGAGGAAATATACATGCAACTCACCTGACATAATACAAATAGTTAGTGATAGAGCCAGTATGCATACTCTTTTTTAGAACTGAAGTATTATATGACACCAAATAAATGAAACAGATAAAGCAGTAATAACCTGCTGGTGATCAGATGAAAAAAGTGGCCCCCAGAGGCATGTGGCTTCTCGCTCACTGCCGCAAGCCAAAACCACCCACAATCTGGGTGCGATGTTTCCCGATAATAATAACCCAATAATGTCATTATTATGTTTCTATGTACACCAACAGACAACTGTTTTAGTTTATTTAAGAGTCTTACTGAGTATGTAATAAATACAAGCACTTTTGCATTTACTCATTTTAGTAGTTCGATGTTTTATCTTTCAGTCTGAAAAAAATATCAAAATGCTAAGAATTTTGAATTTGGATTTGCTATGTCTGCATGTCAATTTTGACTCTGTCTTTCACTGGCTAGGTGAGGCTATGACAATACTTCACCTTCCTGAGACTGCTAATCTGTAAAATATGAAATTGACCCCTTCCTCAATTATTTGTATTATTTGTAGGCGAAGGTTCTAGTTCATTGCCAGGGATATATTTGCTGATCAATGAATGGCAACTACTTTTTATTGTGCTTTCAGTAAGTTAACAAAAATTAATAAATCTTAATGCTACCATTACTATATTCTACTTATTTCAAATTTTGCTATGTAATTGCTCCCACTCATCAGAGTATGTGTTTAATTACACGACCCATCATTGAACCCAGCACACGGGTCAGAAGTATCAGTGCGCTTACAAAAGTATTTACCAAATTCATAGTTCATCTGCAGGTGAGCATATTGACTTTGAAAGAGAAAACGTAACCTTCTAGGGATGTTTATATTAATATTTGCTATTATGGATCTTAAGTTCATTAAGATTTTTCTTTTTCAAAAGAAATTTAGATCTTTCAAGCTGTATTCCATGTAATGCAGGTTTTTCTGTATGTTTTGGATGAGAAAATTGCATAAAAACAAAATGCATAGTAACCTTAAAAATTAATTATTTTGAGGTAGTAATATATTGCATGAAATAATCTTAATTATTTTGAGGTAGGAATATATTGCGTGAAATAATCGAATAAAGTTGATTGCACCTTATTTACTCTAAAACGTAGACTACAGGCTAATTATGTTAGATAAATATACTAGCTTATCTAGTTTAAATATGTGACTAATGAGGCAAACTCATAGATTTAATTGCATTAAAGGTCAATGAGCTTTGCTCTGCTCCATGGAAACAGGCTGCGCTCCAACCACTAGCTAACCTCCTCACAAATGAATGAAAATAACCATAAGGAATTGTAAGACACTGAAGCATTTAGTCAAAGTTCATTACCACAATTAGATAGTCCTCTGAACTGTAAGCCGATATCATCAAAATAATACACAAAACTTATATTTTTAAGTAAATAAAAATAAATAGAATATGTTTCAATTGGTTTTTACTAGAGTGCCCATAAAAGATTTACTTCTGAAACTAATGATGTTGACCAATTGATTTTAAATAAAAGAAAAAAAATTACTTTTGTGTATGATTCCATTATAGATATAGAGTTTCTTATTACACATGTTATGAAATGTGAACAACTCTACCTAGCATTCAAAGTCCACTCTGAACTGTTCTACATTTCAAAGTCTTCTCTCTCATTATTCCTATTGTGTTTCATTCACGACCATTCCTGAACACGTCATCTTGTTTGTGCTTTTATTCTTTGACCATCTTGCCTTGTCATTCTCCTTACCCATTGTAGTTCATGGAGTTTAGTTTTTTTAATGCATAGACAATAAAAACCATTGTCAGTAAAAAATACATCAATGCAATGGCAGTAAAAAATACATAAATGCAATGGCGCTATACTTTAAAAAATACTGTTATGTAAATTAATGTAACTCGCTCCTCAGAATAACCCAAAGCATTAAGTAGCATGATTAGAGTAAACCAATTTTAAGGATGAAGAAATTTAAATGCAATGATACTAATTGATTTTATCACACTCAAAGTTATTAATAGGATGCCCAAGGTCACCATGATTCTATTTCTGTGCTTTTAAAACGTCACACTTGACTACTAAATGGTTTTCACATTTAGGCTGGGGCTTGTTAAGTCTTTTGCATGGAATAAGAACTCTGCATCGTATCTGTCAAGTTATCTATGACCTATGTGTGATTTTCCTCGGAAGTAGGAGTGAAGAGAATCCTCTTGAGGACCTTCTATTAGAAGCATCCAGCCAGGACGCCTGACTTATCACTAGCTGGTGTTCTCTACTTTCAGAAATTTCCTTCTATGCCAACTGGTCGTTCTGTCACCTAATGGCCAACTCTTCTCATACAGTTGAATCTTTTTAAATTCAGTAAGATTTTATCCTGCTATAGACACTTAACTGAATTCTGAACTTTCTCAATCAGATTACTCATGTTACAGAAGACAGCACATCGTACTTACAGGGTTTTTTCACTGATCCTTTTCTATGAACCCTTTATTATATGTTTCAAGATAGCCTTAGAAAGAGAAAATAAATTAGATATATCTGGAAAATAGCAAGTCTTCATAAGATGATAAAAATATGAAGAACAAAAATCTAAAAATTAAAGTTATAACAAAATTTAAGAATGTGACATGTTTTATACTTGTTCTAAATTTAGCATGTAAGCAAAACGTTGTAAAATTAAAGATGAGAAACTGAAGTTCACAAACATCAATTTTAGGGAAGAGAACCCTCTCCAATTTCAGGGAAAAATATAAATACTTTTTCTGAATAGAGGATGTGTGTGTGTATGTGTGTATAGAGAAAGAGACAGAGAGAGACATAATGACTGAATTGCCATTTTACAAAACAAATAGGCATAATGTATTTTTGGGAAATAAACATTTAGAGAAAACTAGGGGAAGTTTTTCTGAGTATGGTATTCAATTACTTTCATATTTTAAAAAATTACTTCTATTAGTAGTCACAGTGCTTTTCCTTGAAAAAAAAAATCAAAGATGTTAAGTTCTCAAGTGGGGAGTGGAGAATAAGCACAAGTATCACCTTTTCCATCAGAAATTGAAGGAAATGCCGAAGACAGATAAGAGCAAAAAAATTTTCAAGTTTAAAATCAGTTCTACTTATCAAAAGTATACTTTTTTAAAAAATTATACATCAATTCTAATAAATGTAAATCTTTCTATTTAATTGTAAATCATTTGAAAACTCATCAGGCTTTGATCAATCAATAGGTATGAACAAACAAGGCAGAGTTTCCCAGATTACAAAGAGATGTGCTACAGGGTAAATTAGAGCACGTGTATGTGCTATGATTTTGCCTATTAGTCAACAGCACAAAAATAGCATAGATGTGAAAACTCAATACCTCTAAATTGTTGACTCTTTCAATAAATAAACTAATTGCACATATTATTGATTTTTTTTACTATGTTATCTTTTATCTTTTCTTTTTACTATTTTAATATAAAGTTTTAGACTTTAAGTGAAAACTAATGAGATACTTTGGTATGTATTTCTCTGTATTACCTACCAGTAAGGCTATCTGTAATTCATTTTAAGTTCATAATTTGAAAAATCTTTTTTTGGTGTTGACATTTTACTTCGCTTACAATTCAGTGACCTACTAACCCAAATCCTGCCTTCTAGAAAACTTCATTCTAAGGAAATATGATCTATTAACCAGAAATAGATAGCCACTCACAAATAAGCAAGTGGCATCTAAAAGAACCAGCTCTGTGCTATGTTTTTCTTATTTCCTCATTATTTTTATTTAAGAAATGGAGAAGAAATAACAGCATATTTTGTTTATTTGGCTAAATTTTCTGAAGCTGTTCACAAAAGAATTCATGAAAACTAATTCAAATAGATCTATACAAATATATTCTAAAGATAAAACTCTCCTGAGGACTTTACAAACGAAATAATAAATTGACTATAGCAATAAGAATGTAGAGATAAAATAAATAAATAAGAAATTTATCAAGTGGAAGTATATGTAGTATGCAAAATTTTGTCCAAATATTCATTGCAAAGAGTGTCTCTCTGAATAATTGTCTGTCTTTTTGGAGTGGAAGTTCAACTTAATTCAAAAAATATTTGAGTACCTATTATTTACCAAGCAGAGGTTCAATATGAGAGGAGATACAAAGAGTATAAGACTTTATTCCTGTCATTCTGAATTTAAAAATAAATATTTGGTATTTAAAATATATTTATTAAAAATACATATTTATTCATGTATATATGAATACAACATTTACCAACATGCAATAATTAGGTAAACACATAATTAAGTCATTATTAAAGTTTTTTATTGAAAATAACTAGAAGTTCATGCAGATAACAGCAAAATGGTATGTTATCAGGATGGAATGAATCAGATTGGTTGGCTGGTTAAGAAGTTGCATGGAAAGGTTGGAGGTAGAGTTTCAACAACAGTATAAAGAACTCAATATATAAATATTTTGAAGTGTTAGAATTAGAAATATTATACTAGAAGTATACCAGAATATAGTAGGATTTTTGCCGAAAGAAAGAAAGAAAGAAAGAAAGAAAGAAAGAAAGAAAAGAAAGAAAGAAAGAAAAGAAAGAAAGAAGGAAGGAAAAGAAAGAAAAGAAAAAGTGTCCAATTCTTTATGATCACTTAACAAGTTCCTTGGATTGGAAATTGTTGCAGACCAGGAAGTTAGGCTTAATGAACATAAATTTCTAAAGCAGTTTGAGAAATGCCAGGGTGGGAGAGAAAACCAAAGCAGGTCTACCTCAATATCACGGTAGTGAAGAGGATCTTCATTCATTGAAACTGTCAAGGACAGACCCTTTCATATCCATGTTTAAGAAACATCTCACACTTATTTATTCAAAACATACCTCTTAATCCCAGTCCTGGCCAGAATCTATTCTTTCAGAAGATTTTCTGATTCTAGTACTTGAGCCAAATACCAATCCAGTTGACCAAGGCTAAGACCAATCATCATTAATTCTTCCTTTTTTCCTCACCTCGAATCCATCACAAGCCCTATTGTTTATGACTTCAAAATATTTTTGAAATGTCACCTCTTTTCTAGTAATTCCCTTCAGCAATCATAGTGTAACTGTTATCTTGTGAATTTCCTACTGCAATACCAATTAAATGCTCTAAAAACATTTAAAAATTCTAAAATGTAATCTCACAGAAGCCAGGGTTAGGTCTTTAAATTCTAAATCATTTCACTCTACTCTCACTTTAATTAAACTTTCAAATAGCTTCTTTGAAAGGAAAGTCCAGAAAGAAGTTGCTATGGCCAATGTCAGAGAGGTTAGTTACTGCTTGTTCTCCTCTAGGATTTTGGTTGATTCCTGTCTCACATTAAGGTCTTTCAACCATTTTGAGTTTATCTTGTATGTGTAAGAGAATGGTCTAGTTTCATTCTTATGCATGTGGTTGTCCAGTTTTCCCAGCACCATTTTTTGAAGAGACAGTCTTTTTTCCATTGGATGTTCTTTCCTGCTCTGTTGAAGATTAGTTGATCATAGAATTGAGGGTCCATTTCTGGGGTATTTATTTTGTTTCATTAATCTATGTGTCTGTTTTTGTGCCAATACCATACTGTCTTGATGACTATGGCTTTGTAATATAGCTTGAAGTCAGGCATTGTGATGTCCCCAGCTTTGGATTTCTTTTTCAACATTCCCCTGGCAATTCAAGGTCTTTTCTGGTTCCATACAAATTTTAGGATTGTTAGTTCCAGCTCTGTGAAAAATGTCAATGGTATTTTGATAGGGATTGCATTGAAAGTGTAAATTGCTCTGGGCAGCATAGACATTTTAATGATGTTTATTCTTCTGATCCATGAGCATAGAATGTTTTCCATCTCTTTCCTTACATGGCCAATAGGATCCATCTCAACTCTTCATAATAATTTTTCTGACTTCATCTTCTATTACATACCTTCTGCTTCACTACTACTCCCCAGACACACAAATACAAGATTCTTTTTTATTATTATTTCAATGCACCAAGTCCTTTCCCATTTATAGACTTCACACATCTTTATTCACACATGTGCGGTTCTCTTATTCCAGCTCCTCAAAATGCTAGTTCAATTATACAAGACTGTTACATTATGCTAGGTGAGCTCATTTTGGAAATTATATGAATGGAAAGAAAATTGTGTTTGATTGGGCAGCCAAAATCTGTGCTGTAGGCATTTATAAAATTGTTCCCATAATTAAACATTGGGTAGTCAATTATGCAAATAGAAATATGCCCCTGTGGTTAAGGAGTTTTCAATTAGAGGGATATTAAAGTCAGTTAAGTGATGGTCTATATCATAAACTTCTCATGAGCATAGAGAACCAACATTCATATATAGATCCCAATGTTAAGTACACATATATATTAGACACCACTGGAGTGGTGTTAAACTCCAGTCTGGTTTATATGTTTCTACAAAGTGCCAGAGTGTTTGGTAGTACTTACTTGTTTGACATACTAACCATGGTAAAATTATCTGATCAAATTTTCTGAGAAAGTAATCAATGTCTTCCCACATCAATCTCTGTGCTGAAGGGTATTTTTTCATTATCATGGCTCATGAAATTAACTTTACCTTAAGATGACACTAAATGGTTTGAGATATATATAGATATATCTTTTCTAAATGTGCCTGATAACTTTTGTTTATTTGACTTTTACCATAAGACAACTGCTACATGCCCTTGTAATTTAAATCTTGACAACAAGTATAGAATTACTTTAAATATCATTCACTGCATAGAATGAATAAATAAAACAGTAATTTACATGATTATCTAAAACATAGCATAGTTGATTTGCAAAATAACTCTGTTGATGAACCTCTTAGTTCAGGTTAGATAATATTAAACAACACAATTTTCCTCACTGAACTCATTACAATAGATTGAATTTATAAACTACCCAGTGATGCCTATTAAGAAATCAGAAAATCTGACTGATCATGTGCAAGCAGAAGAGTGTGTTTGCTTCCTAACTGGTGAAACATAATGCGATTGCATGAGCTTAGAAGGGAACTAGAAATAAATAGTGGTTCTTTAAATGGAAGGCAGTGTTTTCCCATTCATGAAAACCAAAAGAGGGAAACAATGTTATGTTTAACTCTTTGAAAATAGATTCCAAAAAGTTAAAGTATTTACTATCATTCTTACTTTATTTTCTATGTAACTCTATGCATCTTATATCATATTTTAAAAATCAAAATTTTTAGACAGGCTAAGGGCATAGACTTTGTAGGAACACTACAGGGCTTAAAACCATGGCACTGCTATATGACTTCACGAATCCTCTGGACCTGAGATTTCTTGACTGTGTTATGTAGAAAACAATAATACAAATATTGAGTTGGCATTAAGTAATATATGCAAGAGTTTAGAGCAATATCAGATCCAAAAAACATTCAACAATATTAACTGTTATTTTTTACTACCCTATTCCTAGCTAATATAATCTCATGCTGCCATTAAGATTTTGGTAGAATTTTTTGCTTCATTTTATAGATGAATTAACTAAACCATAAACAGTTTAACTAACTTGCCCATAGTCATTTGACTAGTAATTTTTACATTCAGTGATTTAAACATAAAAATTTCAATTGTAGAATGTCATCTTCCAATTTAGTGGGATAGTGAATAGTCTACTCTGTAGTGTAGCAGTTCAAACAAATAATAGAACAAAATTTTAAAAAGGTTAAAAAGAGTGACACTTAAGTGACTTAAGGTGACACTTAAGTTTGAACTCAAAAGATAGTTAAGAATTTTCCAGGAAGACCAGGTAACAACAGTTTCCTAGAAGAAAGAACTTATGGCCCTTAGAAGATACCTATCATTCATTGAGGTAACACTAAATAATTTACAAGGACAGTGACATAGAAAAGTCAGTGAAGTCTATGCACTGAGGATGTTGGTCTAGATAGAGGCCAAGTTACAGAGAGTCTTATAAGCAATATATATTTAAATGTGAGGACTTCCCACACACACTGTAATTCATAATTATAAATTTTGGTTTGTAGATTTATTTCAAATTTCTTAGAACTCGTGGCTCAACTAGAATGGAAGTTCTTTGAAGGTTAGACCATACTCTTTTCTATATCTTTCATAGCACTTAGCTCTGTGTCAAACAGTGTGATAATATGATTTTTTTTCACTTACTGATTTTTGATCCTTGACTCTGTCAAAAAACAAGCCAACAGGCTCAAAATGTAGTCACTTACCCTAAGCCCTATGTCACCAAATTGAGACTTAGTTATAGTTTCAAATGTCCCAGAAATGGAATCTTAAATCGATCAAGAATCAGCTGATCAACACTAGCTAGGTAATCTGCCTGGTAGACACCCACCATCCCCTAAATGAGAGTAACCTTGCAATAACCAACCTGTTTTTTGTCTAGTATAACTTCCTTGTTTCTGCTCTCTTCTGTCTATAAAAGCCTTTCATTTCATATAGCTCTTTGGAGCTCCTTTCTATCTCCTAGATTGGGCGCTACCCAATTTGAATCAATTCTTGTTCAAACTCTTAAAATTTTTAATATCCCTCAGTTTATCTTTAAACAGTTCTGGTGTCAGAAAAGGAGACCAAAGGAGACCCTAATGGCCGCCAGCCAGGAGCAACAAGCAATCAGCCCCTTGAGCTCGTTGCTTTCTCCCTGCCTCTTGAGGTAGTAGTAAGTATCCTCTCAGATCCTAGCTCCATAATTTTTGCATTATGAGCTTTCAGACTTTATTTGAGCTTTTTTTTTTTTCCAGACTGGGTTTAGACACACTGGAGTTAGACTGGGTCCTACTCTAAAACTGGACTTGGTCTAGGTCAGGCTTGCACCAACTTGGAAACCAGACTGATCCAAACATAACTGGACTGAGTCTAGTGGAAAGCATCAGGTTAATAAAATTTTGTTTTGAGCCTAAACAAGCAAGTTAACCTCATTAGAGACAATCTTGAATTACAGAGGCCACAGTGGAGAATTAACCTAGATAAGTTTATTCATTTACAAGATGCCCTAGGAAAAAAGGGATCTCAGCCAAGCCCTCACAAAAAACCATAAAGGGAAAATTCTTTTTCCTCCTCTACAATTTCTGAAATGAGATCCAATAGCACACCCCACTCACTCCAGAGCCTACAGATGGAATCCTAGGAAAGTGACACAAGCTGGCAATGGGTGAGAATTCTTATCAAAATCAGTGCCCCTAGTTCTCTGTCTGTGGTGTCTGGTAAGGAAGAAAGGTAAAATATTACATTGTCCCTTCCTTTCCTTTCCTGTCCCTGTCGGAAATTCAGATTGGCAGAGAAAAAACATTTTAACAATTTGATCTTTGAATTGTCTCATGAATTTGTGTTTTGGTGCCCAATGGTTATTGAGACTTCTCTCAGGGACAGCAATTGACTTCATGCTTGTCTCATTTTGTGCCCTGAAAACTTGGCTTGGCAACTGTCAGATTGGAATCCCCCAAATATGGCTGGACAGAAATGTGGGTTCCACTCCATCTGCAGCTAGGGTCCTACTGACTGTTCTTGCAGGGAACTTGTCTAAGGCATTTCTTTCTTTTGGTTATCTTTGGGAATGGCTCTGGATCTTGGGAGAGTAGTATCTTTTAGCACCCTCTTTGGGGATGCCGCTTACATCCATGGAGTTATTCGATACTGCCAGGAATATTCTACTGTTTGTCTCAGTTGAAACCTGACAAGATGTTAAAAAAAAAAAAAAAATTAAGTAGCTGTATGGTCAGAAGTTAGCCAAATTGGAAGCTGATATTCAAAGCCTTATAGGAAGTTTTTATAAGGCCTTCTCCTTAAGTCAAAATGAAACTATGTACCCAAACGCAAAGAAAAATATCCTGAAGACTTTATGGAAGAATTTACTAAAACATTCCAAAGATACACAGCTTTAACTCTAGAACATAGAAACTTCTGGTTTCTATCGTAGTTGAGTATCTTCTTCCCAATATAAAGTAAATTTAAGTTAATGTAGTTAGATGGGTGGGTCAGTCTCCAATGATCTGTAACCAAAATCTTTGAGGAATTAAAAACAGCCTTATTTGTCTTATGAATTGAATTTTTACAAGAACAGAAATGCAGGTCTAGAAATAGTTCAAAGTCTACCTATCCTTTTTACCAATCCCAAAAACTCCCCTGTCCATGTCAAAGGCTTACAGATACTATGAAAGATCTGGACTTACAGGGGGAAAAAAGTCCTTCTTGGTAGAATGTGCATTCTTCTTCTGTACCTTTTGAGATGTCAGTATTTTCCCTGGTCTTCTGTAGGAACCAATGTAATTCTTATCAGGAGACGGGAAAATAGGAAAGATTAGTTTGAAAATAGGCCCATGAAAAATCTTAAAAGTTTCTTTCACAATGATTAGTAAAAAGTTATCTGAGCAGGTAATCTTAACTCACTCCATCTGCCAGAAATTTGGCATCTAACTTGGATCTAACTATTCTTTTATAAACTAGTGAGTGTTGCATTTTCATATCTGCCTCATGGCTAATTTTTTTAAAAAACAAAAGCCATTAAATCTCTTTATATCTGTCTATATGTTTATGTTATATCTATGTAGATATGTCATAGATGTGTGATTTTTTTTCACTTCTGAATGGTATTGCCAAAATTAATTAGTTAAGAGCTCTGTTTAATTAGCTTAAAGACAAGTCTACTATGAAAAATACAGAAAAAAAAGGTTTTTCAATTTTACATGATCTATGAGAATCTTCAGTAAATAAAGGTAACTAAAGTTTGTTGGCTTAATTAAATCAAGCATGTCTTCAGAGTTTCAGCATTAAATATAAGACTTATATTCTCCCTTGGTTTACTAAAAGTCAAATATCTCTGTTACAGAATTTGTCAGCAAGAAAAAGAAACTTACGATGATGCTTAACTATTTGATGGCTCATGAAATTGTCATAATTACTAAGAACAAGTAAATTAAATAGATGTAGGTAACATAATTTATTTAAAATAAACTTTCCAACAATAATTGTGCTCTATGGTATGTCTACTTAAAAATAGCTTCCAAGATCTTTTTGGTAACTTAAAACCTTCAAGTAACACTGAGATAAATTAAATGATCTGGATATTCATTGAATATCCAAATAAAATACTGAAACATTAACTACCAAACACAGGTTTTTTCACCTCAGGCTTCCTTTTATGGAAGAACTAAAGATACTTGGGTCTATTAAGAAACATGTTTTGCTTTTGGAGAATTTACTTTGAGGAATTGTATGCTTCTAAAAATTATGGGACATATTTATAAATTTGCCAATCCACAGAAGACTGGTGTAACAGAGTCCACAGTTGCTTCCTTCTTAGTTTTCATGAGGAATTAGGATTCTAAGAGTTAAGGATTCCAAGAAATATCTGTAATTAAGACTACTTAGAAATGATAAGGGTGAAAGGGAACAACGTGCATGAAAAACAGGTAAGGAAAGTAAAATAAATGGTTTCAGGATGAGAAAGAGGAGAAACATAAAAGTAGTTCATTTGATATAGCTCCTTCAAGCTCCTTTCTCTCTGCAAGATTGGGTGCTCCCCAATTCAAAGTCATTCTTGCTCAAATAAACTTAAAATGTTTAATCTGCTTCAGTGTATCTTTTAACAACTCTCTCCCTTTGGTTCTGTTTCTCTTTCAAGCACTGTTTGAAGACTTTTATGTGTCTTACCTGTGTTAGTTTTTAGTACTTTCCTCCGGAACAGGGATTATGATATTAACTCTACACATGGGGAAACCAGAGTTAACAGAAGTTTGTGTAACTTGCAAGATCTCATATGACTGGGAAGTCAATGAACAGGTATTTGAATGCAGACATTTGCCTTTCTAGTTACATACTGTCTTGTGATTAAAGGGTAAAAGGCAAAGAGCTAGTTGGTAAATATGTAATAACTTTCTGGTTATTTTTCTCTAGCTTAAAAAAGCATAGTACAATAAAGTCAATGATTCTTTTCTAATTAGTAAATTCAAAAATTAGGATACTTTAGATTAACTAACTCAGAAATCCTAACTGAAAAAAAGTTAAGTTAGATAGCAGTTGATGAAAAAAATGCATATATTTGGGCATATTTGTGTGTTCTACATTTATAAGAAGCAGTATAGTACAATAGCTAGGAACATATTTTGAGCTAGACTACCTTGGTTCAAATTAAGTTAGTTTTATTAGCTCTGTTACCAGGGAAAGCTAACATTTCCTGCCTAAGTGTCTTCATGTATAAATGGGGTTTATTATAGTACCCACCTAATGGACCTGTTCTAAGGATTAATGGAGCATTCAGAACAGAGTTTGGTTTATAAACAGGACTAGATGATGACGATGATGATGGTGGTGGTGGTGGTGGCGATGGAGCTCACATGTATCCTGAATCATCTAACTTGTCATGTGTATATTTTAGCCAATATTGTTCCAATTTTCATCCTAGGAAAATGGATATTATGAGTTTCTAGGAAACCATACCGAGGATTATTAGCCATGAAGTGATGTGGCACACATTGTTGTAAGCATAGGGAAAGGAGAGGGTGGAATGGGAGAAAAAAGATAAAATAGACAACCAGAGTTCCAGATTACTCATGACTTGACAGGTATTGGCCAATACAACAAATCAGGAGCAGAATTAAAGGCACCACAACTACAGAACCGTTGACCCTCTTCCAGGTGAACACAAATATTTTTGCTTCATGAGGGGCCAGTGTTCTCCCAGCATCTCTGAGCTTGAGATCATGCCATAGAAAAACACATTTTCTCATACTCTGGTTTTGCAGTTCAAAAACAATCCTTTGGGGGCGCCTGGGTGGCACAGCGGTTAAGCGTCTGCCTTCGGCTCAGGGCGTGATCCCGGCGGCGATCCAGGATCGAGCCCCACGTCAGGCTCTTCCGCTATGAGCCTGCTTCTTCCTCTCCCACTCCCCCTTCTTGTGTTCCCTCTCTCGCTGGCTGTCTCTATCTCTGTTGATAAATAAATAAAATCTTTAAAAAAAAAAAAAAAAACAATCCTTTGGTCCTGTTTCTCTTCAACCTACTTCCATCCCCATCCTGATTGGGATCCCATTGGCTGGACCGCTCCACATTTTGGGTTTCTTCCTTGCCTTTACATAGCAGCATGTAAAAAACTGTTTCTCGTGATGGCCCCTTTTTTATTGACCTTTTGTGATTGTGAATAAGAGGCACCCTGGCACAGTGCCAGTCTTGACCCACTCCAGATCCCACGTCACCACAGTTGAGATCTGCTTTTCTTTTAGATATCATCAATATGGGATGGGAAGAAGATTGAAGACTTATTGAGGGAAAAACATCAAAATGGCAAAGTTTGGATTACTTCATATAATGTAGCATACTATCAGAAAAGTACATAAATCCAAAGAACATAGATAAGTGAATTATTAGAAAATAAAATGAATATACATTTAAAAACAAGCAAGGTCAAGAAATGAACAACACTGAGACTCCATCATGCTATCCATATGCTTGCTCCTCCTGATAAACATACCTTCTCTGTTTATTTCCTTGATTCCATTATTTTTAATTTAAATCATTGTTCTTTTACAATGAACAATGATAAAAATAGTGATATAATTATTCTTTCTTTACTCTCTCTCTATATATATGACTTAATATACATTGTTAACTTATATAAAAACATTATATATATACGGCTGCAAAATGTTCCTCTAAATGCAGCAAAGTTTTCATAACAAGTGTATAAATGACATTTTTTAAGTTTTGCTGAATACAAAACATTCCATAATTTTCATTTTGTGTGTGTTTAAGCCCTTGGCTATACAGAAATATTCCACTTGATTTCCAAATATTTGGTATCT
The DNA here is from genome assembly GCF_017311325.1 of Ursus maritimus. Lineage (NCBI taxonomy): Eukaryota > Metazoa > Chordata > Mammalia > Carnivora > Ursidae > Ursus > Ursus maritimus. Next base: position 18,313,619 of record NW_024425008.1, read on the forward strand.
TCTAGTTATCTTTTATTTTAATGTCTATCTTAACTTCAGACTGGTAAAGTAATATATTTTTGCTTCATTTCCAGCATATTTCTATTTTGGTAAATACTTCATGGGCCCTATGTAGTGGAAGTGCTGACAACACTGACTCCATCTTTGGTCCTCCATCTTGCTCATGCCCACACAATGACCTCCCTTAGGGCCATGTGGTCCAGGACCCATGGAGGTTAATGGAGGCCTTGACTGGAATGCAGGAAAGCTTGTTCTGATCTTCCCTAAAGTGACACACAGAAGGCTCCACTTTAGATAACTAGTAAAGGAGACCCATGCACAGAAGGGTCCACTTTAGGTAACTAGTAGAGATGGCCAGCACACAGAAGTTACTACCTCAAGCAAAGAAAGTTGCATGCAATGCACTTTAACCCTAAATACTTAAGAACTTACATATATTTTATCTGAAGTTTAATAAGTTTTAATGCCTTCGTATCTTTTCTTATTTATTAATTTGTAAAAAAATTTCTAAGATTACTTCTTCTTGTTATATGAATTGTATGTGTATAGGTATAAATAGAGATGTAGATATAAGAAAAAAGATCTTATTTCTTTTGAGTTATTATTTTCTTTTAATTGACCCCCCACATATTTTAAACATAGATAAAATTTGAAATAACTGCACAGTAAATAGACATAGTCCAGCAACTTAAATTCCATAATTATTAACATTTTTTCATATTTGTTTTATTGCACACAAACTCTTCTATGTAGCCACTATTAATATGCCTTAAAGTTTCAGACAACTGATGCCTCACTCCAAAATGCCTCAGCATTCGTATTGTTAACTAGAATTTAATATTTGTTTACATTTTTTTAGGTAACATACAGTGAAATGCATAAAATTAAAATATACAAAATTAAATTTTATACTAATAAATACCACAATTAACTTATCCTTTTTTGTGTTGATGGATACCTGGGCTTTTTCTGGGTTAGAGTTATTATAAGTAAACTATTATAAAGATTACCATATGTATCATTCTGTGGACATCTTTATTAATTTCTCTTGGATAAGTTCCTGGGATTGGAATCACTGGTTTAGAATATATGAATATTAAACTTTATTTTTAAAAATTAGGAGAGTTATATAAATATTTAGATACACATATTTAGATCTTTCTATCTCTCTCTCCTGCAGAAGCCCACGCATAAACGTACCCTACACATGCACAAACACACACAGATACAGATTTTAAAATGAATGGCTTTTAGCAGGACTCTAAAATGGAATGCTGTCATCTATCACAATTTTCCTCCTTTCCTGGAACTCGGCACTGTTTCCACTCTCTGCAAAGCACTAAATTTTAGTTTAGGTCCCTTATTGCCATGTTCTATACCCCGATCCTATGTTTTCCTCCAGAGTAGAATAACACTGCTTTTTGAAAATGAAACTTCTCTATTTGATATTTGTACATTTCTTAGAAATATGATGCTTTGATCTTTCATCACTTAAACATATTGATTTTTCTAATGATTTCCTGTCATCTCCCATCTTAGTTTCTAAACTACTCCTTCCTCCCCTATGACTTTCATTCTTATAGTGATTAATCTATCCATTTTCAAAGATATGGAGAAAAGAGCTCTTCTCAGTGGGTTTATTTTCCTTCAACATTGAATGTATTATTACCACACATTGATCGTTTCAGGGAGTGTACCACACATGCATACGTATATATTAAAAAAAAAAAAAACTACACCCAAAAGGATTTGAGATAGCTTAGACAAACAAATATAATGTGAAACAAAGTAATTAAAGTTAAAAACTGAACTTAAACAATCAAAAAAGTAAATAAGTAAGAAGTGTTACCAGCAGTCTGGCTCTTATTTTGCTAAAAAGTGTCTGCTGGAAATTAAAGCAGAACTGGGAAATAAACAGAGAAACATAACTAGCTAACAACAACAAAGAAACTTTCTATTCATTTATCTACAAAGAGAGCCGTGTGTGGTACAAATGTTTACTGTGAAGATATTTATTATTGTTGAATGAAGTGCCAGAGGTCCCGCTTGAGATCCTGAAGGTAAGAGGATGATATCAGTATTCAGTGATCAATGGCTTTCAGTCAGACTTGACTTTGCTCAAAGGAGAATTAGCTCATGTGTGGGCAACACAGAGGTTTACATGTAGAGTTGATAGTTTTCCTATAAAATACATCAGACTCTTGTCAATTACCTGGGGAAGCCCTAGATTCTCTGATAGTCACCAAAGAAGAAGAAATTTAACATGAAAATATCCATGAAACATAAGCAACTGAAACCCTCCTTACCTTACAGATGTCGGTATAGGTCCTCTTTAGTCTTAGGGCACCTTGATGGACCTGCTGGGAAGTGTTAGCAGTCACAATGACTCCCACACGAGTGACTGTTTTGACATTGGGAAGGGGTATGTGAGAATGTTAAAGTATGTACTAAATAATATTTCTTCAAGATAGAGTTTTACATGCCATGAATGTGCTGATGCTGAGAAAAACAACTGATCGATTCATGTGTGTCCTAAGATTATTCCTGGTCATAGGCAGTACATATGTTCATAAAAATAGAAAACATTTCAAATATTTCAAAATTTGAAAACTTCCACAGCCAAGAATATTGCAAATAAAATATACTAAATGCTCTTTCATTTACGGAACATAAGAAATAGCAGGGAGATCAGTAGGGGAAGGAAGGGAAGAATGAAGCGGTGGGTAAACAGAAGGGGGAATGAACCACAAGAGACTATGGACTCTGGGAAACAAACTCAGGGCTTCAGAGGGGAGGGGGTTGGGGGGATGGGCTAGCCTGGTGATGGGTATTAAGGAGGGCACATACTGCATGGAGCACTGGGTGTTATACATAAATAATGAATCATGGAACTTTACATCAAAAACTAAGGATGCACTGTATGGCGACTAACATAACATAATAAAAAATTATTTTATACACACACACACACACACACACACACACACACTAAATGCTCTCTAAATTTCAGGCACAACTCTCGCCAGTAGAACAAGCAAAACTTTTAGCTACTTTTGCTAACAGAACTTCTATGGGGGGAAAGGCATTACTGTAATCCTTTAGTAATGCAGTAATGTAGCTAAAGAATTTTAAATAAATCAATATTTGGAAGAAAAATGCCACAATTCTAATGAGAGCCCACCAAAGAAAAAGGGACACAATGTAGCACCTTCTTTTTCCCATTATTGGGCTCATGGGAGAATCTAATATTAGCTCCTTCTCTTCCCCCATTTATTTTAAATTCATCATAGGGAGTTTGGGTACAGACTGTTTTTTTCCCAAAATGTTGCAAATATAAAATTCCTCTACATATTCTCTATATGTAGTATCTCTAATAGACCTATTCTAAATCCTATATTGTTAAATGAGGCCTACTCTTCACTGCCCATTTCCTGCATTCCCTTAGGTAATGGATTCGGTAAATGTCTAAACAGAGACAGCATCCAGTGTACATTCAGCATTCTGCCTTAAGGTGATCTGATTTAAAACTCAGTTTGTAGGAAATCCTATCACCTCTAAAAGGGAACACATACAGAATAAAGAAAACAATTCTTCTATTCATGTCTAGTTTCCTATAAAGAAAGTTTACATTAATGGGATACTTCAACAGAAAAATAAGAGAAACAGGGGTAATTTAGATGAGAAACAGAGCTTCTAAATAGTCCAAACTGATTTCCTGATGGCAATGTAATATGAATTTCTACAATCAAGACATTTCAAAATTATGCTACTAAAAGTTGAATCCAAGTTCTGGTAAAATTCTAAAATAACCTAATTATTCCTTGAGAAAGTTCCGAATTGTAAGTGTCAGTTTTGTAGAAATGGGTGGAAAAATGCACATCTATGGTTTACATGCTTGAATATTATCTTTTAAAGTATTCTCAAATTAATAGTATGTCTCAGCAGAGTTTATTTAAAGCTGATCTTCTTAAAAGTATTCACTCATAATTGTATAAATATCAACTTAAAAATTCATTATAATAAAATCAGAAGTAAGAAATAACAGGAGATTAATAACTAAAATGATTGCTGTTATGTATCTTTTAACAAGATAGTTTAAAATTAGAGATAGCACTGTAATTGCAGGAATAAAATGTCAGCTTTCTCAGCCTATCTTTGTACATAAACTTCATTGCCTATGGCTGCTAATTATTGAGTCATGAAAAAAAAATCAAACTGGGAAGTCAGTGATTCTGAACACATCAATTTTCCTATGTCTCTCTCTTCCTTAATTAGCTAAGAACTTCTCATGTTGTTGCTTGAATTATCTAAGTATTTTCTTAAGGTTCCACTTTACTTTGTCAGAGAATATCCTACTGACAACTCAACTATATGGCAGTTTAGGAGAGGAAAAAAAATGCAAGAAAAATTACAGTACCTACAAGATATAAATAGAGCTAGGTGATAGATAAATAGATACAGTGCTAGATATCATTAAGTATATCTTTGAAAAATACAGTTTATTTACATCAGAGCAAAATAAATTATATATTGAAGGAATCTTATAATTTACTATATTCTTTCATTTGCTATTGTCATTTCTATCTAATCAACCAAAACTGATTTTACCATAGCTGTAATCACTCTGAGAGCTGAAAAATAATTTTCAGAAACTCAATGGACCTTGGATATACATCTTCATTATTTGACTAAAAAGCATATTGATATTCCCACATCTTCTATTGATTTGCTCTTGTTAGCAATTGTTGCAGACACCTTGTAATCAATGCAAATAAAACCATCATTATTTCAAATAAAACTTCAGTTTTATAATTATGAATCTGTGTTATTTCTACAATGTCTCACACACACACATACAAGTATACATGTATTTACATACAAATGTGAATAAAGGAACAATTATATATACATACACATATATTAACTTACATATTTAATTTACATGTGTACTGAAAAAATAACTGATTAAACATAGGGATGCATGTATCTTTTCAAATAAGCATTTTCTTCTTCTTTGGTCCTACAAAATTCCAATTTTTACTCTTTTTAAGGAACCTCCACACTGTTTTCCATTGTGCCATTAAAAAGAACAGCATCTTGCCATTGTGACGACATGGATGGACCCAGAAGATATCATGTTATGTGAACTGTCAGACAAAGACAAATACCATTAGCATGTGAAACCTAAAAAATAAAACAAATGAACAAACGAAAAACAGAAACAGACTCATAAATACAGAGAACAAATTGGTGGTTGCCAGAGGGAAGGTGTTTGGGAGAATAGATGAAATAGATGAAGGGAATTAAGAGGTACTAACTTCCAGTTATAACATAAATGTCACGGGGATGAAAAGTAGAGAATAGGGAATTCAGTCAATAATATTGGAGTTACATTTGTGGTGACAAATGGTTACTATACTTAGGGTGAGCACTGCATAATGTATAGAATTGTTGATTCATTATGTCATACACCTGAAACTAACGTAACACAGTATGTCAACTACAAATCATCAAAAAAATAAAAAATAAAAATAGGCAATCACTGACTATATAAGCACTTATATGACCTTATATACAAGAGTTAAACTTTTTAAACAAATCAAATGTGGTGGCAAAAAAAAAAGTGACAACTGTTATATATAGCAATAATGCAATTTCAACTAATGATAATTTATCAAGAAAATATTTAATCAATAAATAGTATCAACACAGTATATAATGTATTTTCAATGACCTCATTATGTGGTTAAGCATGCCTTCCAACATTTTTCCAAGAATCAATCCTTTAGATATTAAAAATTTATCTATTTAGCTGAAAAATAATTGGCCATACTGAGACATATTTAATACACTCAAAAAATTCTCCTTGCATAAGGAATAAACAAACAGATTAGTAGACAAAGAACTGCCTTCCATACAGAAGACATACCTCTTGAAGCAAAAATTAATTAATTTTTAAAAATTCAGGAAACTTAGTATATTAATATATTAAATATATTATATATTATATTATTATATTATATATATTATTTTTATTAACATATATTTCCAGTATTATTTACTAACATCAACATAAAGCTGATTTGTTATTAACCTTGATGTGGTATAAGATTTTATTTGTTTATTTGAGAGAATGAGAGACAGAGAAAGAGTGGAGTGGAGGGGCAGAGGCAGAGGGAGAAGCAGACTCCCCACAGAGCAGAGAACCCTCTACGGGACTCCATCCCAGGAATCCAAGATCACGACCTGAGCAGAAGGCAGCCGCTTAACTAACTGAGCCACCCAGGTGCCCCTAATATGTATTTTCCATATCACTTTTCCCAGTGAAGTGACAATCAGATTTTTAAAAAATATTTTATTTTTAAGTAATCTCTGCACCCAACGTGGGGCTCAAACTTACAACCCTGAGATCAAGAGTTGCATGCTCTACCAATCAAGCCAACCAGGCCCCCTGACAATCAAATTTTCATGGTAAATGCAGCAAAACATACAGATTGCACACTGCTTTCTACCTTCTGTTCATATAAACAGATGAGCAACAACCTGATACTGTCTTCCCTAGTTATTGTTCCCATACCTGTTGTTGGAAGTACCCTTTAATTGTGCATTAAATGCCATAAATGCACTCCAGAAAATAAATATCTTCAAGAATAATGAAAAAGATTTTAGTAACATATAAAAACATGTATATAACCATTTATATGTCACCACAATTGCACAGTTCCTATTTCAAATGTGAGGATTTTAATGAGTGCCCATATTGAGAATATTTTAAAGCAATTTAAGACATATCAGCATTAAAAGTCCTTCTTCTTCAATTAATAACAAACATTTGTTAAATGAGTAAATGAATACATGTTTAGAAATTCACAAGAATATTCCCTATTAGATTTTAAGTTCAATGGAACAAGAAACACTTCTCTTGTTCACTCACTGAATAACACAATGTCATCACTTGGTAGGATTTGGGGAATAAATAAATGAATGAATGAATTAGGTGTAGCATTTTTAATCTATTATTGAATATGTCTGCAAATTAATGAGACTATTTAAAAAACAGGTAAGTTGTTATGCACCTAAATACACAAGTAGCAAAATCTCCAAAATGTATACAATTTCCTAAAAGAAATACTGACATATAATGGATACTCAATAAATGTTGACTCTAATCTTTCCCATCACAGGTTATGCATTTGTCCCACTCGTAAAGCTATTTTTTTTTTCAAAATATTCTGTCTCTTCTCTTTGGAATTATTTTTAGATTTGGCTTCTTTAATCATGTGACTATTTACAGAATACAAGAATAGTTTACTACCACTAGACATCTATCTATTTATCCATCTGTATCTGTCTATCTATCTATTATCTATCTATCTATCTATCTATCATCTATCTATCTATCTCTATACTGTCATCATAAATGCTTACCTGGAAAATACTTTATTGCATTTTCATGGCATATATTACAATCTGGCAAAATCATCAAACTGAGTAGACTAGATTCAATATAATTCATTAAAATTTGCTGTAAATTTAAAAAAAATATTTAGTCACATGAAATATTAGAATTCTAATGTCCATATCGTTCAAAAAGTAGAATTGCCCACATTTCACATTGGAATAATAGCATCAATTGAAATGAAATTTTAGGACAGAATAAAAAAGAGAAAAAAAGAGTAATATGAATGGCAACCTTTTAAAAATATGTACACATACATGTACACACATTGTGCCCATTACTCTGTATTTCAGAAAATTTTTTTGAGGTCTTACATAGATAATTAAGCCATTTATATAGGCCATATTTTATATATAGGCAGATTTAACATTTAAAATGAAAATCTCATTATACAAATTTAAAAAATAAATGTGATGTTATTACATTTGAAAGGATAGTGTATATAATTATTGGGAAGTACTGGCTATTCAAGGGAAAAAACCACTGGGACTCTAAATACTAATGACTAGTTGACTAAACATCTGAGCAATATGTATACTCTATTTATCTTTCCAAATTAGAGGGGAGTGACAAAGAAAAATAGAGTGATATTTACAAATCCTTAAAAAAGGTCATGCTTACTGAGATTTGTTAGTTATATTTTGATGATTTATTACCACAGTATAAAGTAAACTTTAAAAATTTCAAAATCTGAAGCTTCTTTAAAATTAGGGTAAATGCCCCCTTCCTGCTCATCATCTTTCTTCCTTGGTAATGTCAAATGAATTGAAGTTTGTCTTATTTTTCACCAGAAGCATGTGTGCTTCTGAAATTGATCTTTTTTAAACTGTTTAATCTTCACAGTAGAACACTAAGGCTATCTCCTCACTCAAAAGAAAAAGAAAATTTGACTCAGAGGATTCTGATTTTTCAATCATTTTGTCTACTGAATATAATCATTTAACAGGTAATTAAATCAAATGTAGTCATTGAAAAAGTGACTAATCATAATATCTACTTAAATCAAGGACGCTTTGCCAAATTCATAGCCTCATTTTGGGTGCAAGGACCTTGAGTAAAATGTCATGCCTGAAAGAGAAATCTAAGGAAAATTAAGCATGGGCTAATCCATTGAACAACATGGTTTCAAGGGTAAATTGCATTAGTTAACTCAGAATCCAATAAAATATATTTGCCAGGATCAGATTATATATTGGATAGATTTATTTACAGACTATTTATTCAAAGTGTATGTAAAAACTAGAAATACAACATGTCAGTAAATTTAGTTTGTACCATTGATATGACACCATAAAGAAATTGATAGTAATTCTCCAGCCAGGAACAGGTGAGATGGTCTCTTATCCTACTTTGTGACATATGTTCCTAGATGAGCTAGTCTTTGCCATTCTTCCCTTAGTGCGCTTTATGACTTTAGTTTTAAAGAACCCCCTTTAAAGTTTATTATTGGCATAATTACTCCTTCCCTAATCTTTCTCGGTCCTGTTTGCATATCCTTATTAAATAAAGTTCCATTCTTTTACAGCCTTTTTTTTTTTTTTTTACCAAAACTTTTACCATTGGAACTTTGTTTTACCTACAGGTAATGAATTTTCTCTTAAAGTGAAGTTCTGTATGGTATCTCTTTCTCTGACTTCTGCAATCTGCTGCAAATTATATTATGAATCTGTGACAATTTTCAGTGTTCTTTTTCCTCTTTCACTGAATTTGCTTTCTTTCAATGGTGGACATCTACAAATTTTCATTATTCCATAGAATGTTCTATTCCTGACATTAATTCTAGGTATAATGGGTACAGCTATTTATTTCCCTTTAGAAAATTAATTATTTTGGCAGAAATAAGACACTTTACAGGACAATCGTACTGGAAATACTAAAATCTTTATTTCAGTACTTTAACAAATACAAAGGACATGATTTTTACTCATTCAATGTTCATAGTGAGCCTGTGACATATATACAATTATTATCCAGTTTTCAGATGAGACAACGGAGGCTCAGAAAGCGTGCATGGATTGTTCAGTGTAACACATCTAGAAAGAACCTGAGGTGGGATTTTTTTTTTTAAAGATTTTATTTACTTATATTTGAGAGAGAGAGACAGAGCACAACTGGGGAGGGGGGGGCAGAGAGAAAGGGCAAAACAAGCTTCCCACTGAGAAGGGAGCCCAATGCTGGACTCTATCCCAGGACCTCTGGATCATGACCTGGGCTGAAGGCTGATGCTTAACAGACTGAGTCACCCAGGTGCCCAAGAGGTGATATTTGATCCCAGGAAGGTGGAGCTCATGTTCTTAAGCACTGTGCAATGCCTGCCCTCTCAGTTAAAAAAATAACTCATTTCGAAAGGAACTTTCATAAAGCAAATTTACCATTCATAAATACTTGCTTATAACGTTGCAACATTATTTTATAAGAAATATTTGGCATCGGACACTGAGATACCACCTTACGCCAGTTAGAATGGCAAAAATAGACAAGGCAAGAAACAACAATTGTTGGAGAGGATGTGGAGAAAGGGGATCCCTCCTACATTGTTGGTGGGAATGCAAGTTGGTACAGCCACTCTGGAAAACAGTGTGGAGGTCCCTTAAAAAGTTAAAAATTGAGCTACCCTATGATCCAGCCATTGCACTACTGCGTGTTTACCCCAAAGATACAGATGTAGTGAAGAGAAGGGCCATATGCACCCCAATGTTCATAGCAGCAATGTCCACAATAGCTAAATCGTGGAAGAAGCGAGATGCCCTTCAACAGATGACTGGATTAAGAAGTTGTGGTCCATATATACAATGGAATATTACTCAGCTATCAGAAAGAACGAGTTCTCAACATTTGCTACAACATGGACGGCACTGGAGGAGATAATGCTAAGTGAAATAAGACAAGCAGAGAAAGACAACTATCAAATGATTTCTCTCATCTATGGAACATAAGAACTAGGAAGATCGGTAGGGGAAGAAAGGGATAAAGAAAGGGGGGATAATCAGAAGGGGGAATGAAACATGAGAGACTATGGACTATGAGAAACAAACTGAGGGCCTCAGAGGGGAGGGGGGTGGGGGAATGGGATAAGCTGGGGATGGGTAGTAAGGAGGGCACTTTAAAAAAACAAAATAAAATAAAATAAAAAGCAAAAAAAAAAAAAAAGAAATATTTGGCATCGGGGTGCCTGGGTGGTTCAGTCATTATGCATCTGCCTTTGGCTCAGGGCGCGATCCTGGCCTTCTGGGATTGAGCCCCACATCAGGCTCCTCTGCTGAGAGCCTGCTTCTTCCTCTCCCACTCCCCCTGCTTGTGTTCCCTCTCTCGCTGGCTGTCTCTCTCTCTGTCAAATAAATAAATAAAATCTTTAGAAAGAAAGAAAGAAAGAAAGAAAGAAAGAAAGAAAGAAAGAAAAAGAAAGAAAGAAAGAAAGAAAGAAAGAAAGAAAGAAAGAAAGAAAGAAAGAAAAGAAAGAAAGTATTTGCCATCAACCATATATGTGGGAATTATTCCTTTAAATCATATGCATATTCAAGGTCATGTAAAAAAAAATTACCACAAGCTTAGAGGCTTAAACCAACACACAGTTATTTTTCACATTTTCCATAGGTCAGGAGTTCAGGCACAATTTACCTGAAAATCCTGTACTCGGGGTCTCACAAAGCTGCCGTCAAGGTGTTAACTGGGCTACATACTCATCTAAATGTTCAAATTGGGAAGTCCTGTTCCCTCAAGTGGTTAGCAAAATTTGTCCTCTTTGCAATTATAGGACTGGGGTCTCCACATTTTTGCTAGCTGCCAGCTCTTCTATGCTGCCTCTGTTCCTTGCTACGTGGCCCTCTCTATAGGCAATTCACAACATGGATGCTTGGTCTCTTGAGACCAGCAGAAGAGAGTATGCTAACAGAGTCTTATAGAATACAAAATAATCATGAAGGGGACATTCCATCACCTTGGCCATATTCTGTTGGTTAGAAGCAACTCACCGGTCATGTCCCCAATTAAAGAGATTACATAAGTTCCTGGATACCAGGAAGTGGAGAGTCATTGTGGGAGTCCTCTCAGGGTCGGTACACCACATCATTATGGTCATTTTAAATATTAATACCAAATAATTCTACACGTTGGTTTAAGTTAAGGTGAAGAATTTTAGGGATAGTAACCCCATGCCATGATACCTTTTGAATTTGAGTGACTAGCTGCAAATTTTGTGGCCTTCCTCAGAGAGGTTAACAGTAACACTTTTGAATATTAGTGTCTATCAAGTACAGAACTGATCAGATTTCCTAAACCTTGCTCCTCTAAGTCTCAAACACCCGTCCCCTAATTCATCCAATGAGGCTGACAGTCTTCAAAGTGGTAGAGCTGAAGGAAATAACAATTACAGTTACTTCTTAGAGCGTTGGACACAAAAAGCTGTAAGTGGACTATATTTCAGCTTTGATTACTTTATTGATGGTTGCTCAGTGATCGACCTACATGTAATTGATCTGGAGATCCCCACAGTACTCAGCCTTTGCATCTAATTGAGATTTTAGTGAACAACACCTAGTGTATTGAGCATGACCTGAAGGAAGAAAGAAAAGGTCCTTCTTGAAATTGTCCCCTATTAAATTCGAACCAGTTCACAATGCTACTTAACTTACTTTTCACGCCATCCACTTTTACCTACGCCACTATCCACAGGGCTACGACTGCCTCAGATATAATTTCCAGTTATATATATTGTTCTATTTATAAAAGTTTAAGAAGCTCCTACAAGTTGAGGATGAAGAGAATATAAAAATATTAGCTGTTGAGATACTACCAATTAAAAATAAGGTAACAAAACATATTCCGTGTGGAAGTGTACCCACAACAAAGAGAATAAGAAATTCTGCATTTAAATAAATTATATTTCTTTGACAAGGAAATGAGTGCAGGTACATAAGAATATGGAATTCCTGGCAGTTAAAAAATACTAACGTGCTTGTGCTGTACTCATACATTTAAGGCTTAATTTATTATTAAAGACAGCTCCAGGCAAAAGTTCTGCTCCAAAGATTGGAAAGGCTATTTGTGGACCAAAATATCCAGCGAATAAACTGGCCTTGTGCACTCATATGCTCAATCACAAGTTGGCATAACATTTTTAAAAATACTATACTGCTTCAGGTGTGTATAATAAAGACTATTTGATAATATTTCATGTAGAGATACATTTTACTTTACAGTATGCTTAGGACCTAAAATTGGCCTTCAATGTGGTTGGTCTTCAGTCTGTGATCTCAGTGGTATTCTTGATGGTAAAGAAGAAAAAAAAGATCTGTACTTTCTGTTTCACAAAGGGTTGACTTACCTCATTAGATCTGCAAAATAAGTCTAGAGAGCCATTTATCCACTTTCTATTTCAAAAATGGGGGGGAAATTGGAGGCACTCAAAATTTGAGAATATAACACAATATATATTTTTTGAGAAAATACAAATTACAATACTTATCACCCAATAGATATCTTCTCTCAGTAGTATGTTAGAACACATGGCACCATAAGGTTACTTGACATTTTGGAAACCTACACGGTTGAGTTAAAATCATAGTTTCACAATTTATTAGATTTGGCAACTTAGCATTGCTACTTGACATCTCTGTATCTCAAATGCCTCCTCTACCAAATGAACAATAGAATCTCTATAACACAGCATTGATGCATTTAGTGAGATAGACTGTATTTATATACTTCATATGGTTGGCCCAATCGTAATTGAAAGATACATTTCTATAAATTATGCTTGTGTTATAGCATCATTAAAGTCAGATTTATATCATTTCAATATCTAGAAGGTTTCCTATGCAAACTGTATAACCCTTATCTGGGGAGCAGTATTTATACTCTTTGATTGATTTATTCCCAGTAAGGTCTAGTATGATGTTCCACTCATGGTGGTTTAGAGAATGACACCTGTTTATGTGGTGCATGTCTTCTTCATTCTGAAAACAGCAGCCCTTTATTTGACGAGCAAGTGGCTAAAGGTGTAGTAAACGGAGTCCTTTATTTAGGTGGAGCTAAAGAAAGAACATCTTTTCTATGGTATCAAGAAAAGGAATTTGTGAGATTGGTACTCTTGATATCTAGTGGTTCAGCCTCTTGAAAAAAAAAAGGCTAAGTCTATAAATGGGTAGTGCAGAAGGGAATAATAGCTCCTCACGATGTCAATATTGTAATCTCCTACATTTGTGAATATATTACCTCGTACAGCAAAGAATTGTTGTAAATATCATTAAAAGGCAAGAAATAGATATTCCTTTAAAGCCCTCATAAAGTTCTCTTGTCCTCTTGCAATTTAGTAATGTGGGACCTCAGATAGGCTCTATTCAAGAAAGTAGTTCTGTAACCTCAATCAAAAAAGTAAACATTCAGTAAATATTTGTGAAAATTAACAGTAGATATTGTAAATTATAGTTTAAACCCTGAGTGTTCTTAGAAGTATCAAGAAACAATTATCATCACTAATTCTGAGGCTGATGATAAATCTACCAACAATTACCGCTGTCCACAGTTACTGCCCTGGACTTGAGAGGTAAGAGAAATTATCAAAAGAAGCAAAAGATTAAAAAAAGATCCTGTTCTTGTCTCTCAGGACCACATTGCATATTGATTGGATGGTACCAAAGAAAATTCACTCTTTTATCCTACTTCCAGATCTAAAGTATGTAATCTAACTTGAATCACATAAAACAAAGAGCATATAGGTAAATATATAAACTCAAAAGAGCACAATGCACGCATGTGCACCTGTGTGTGCGTATGTATATATTTTTTACAGATATACACAAACATATATATTCTGATATTTTATTAAAATAGCAACCTACTATTATTCTGAGTAGTGTTTAATCTTGTACATTATATAAATGTTAGAAAAACAATTGAAATGTAATAAACACTATATTTTACTATAGTACTCAAATATAGAAGATTTGACTCAATCTCAATTTTACATACTAGCCTTGTGACTTTGGACAAAAAATAAACTCTCATCAAATATTATTCTTAAAAATCTATTTCAGAGCGCCTGGGTGGCTCCATCAGTTAAGCATCTGCCTTTGGCTCAGGTCATGATCCCAGGATGTTGGGATCAAGCCCGGCATTCTCCCTCTCCCTCCGCTGCTCTCCCTGTTTGTGCTCTCTCTTCTCTCTCTGCCAAAAATCTTTTTAAAAAATAAAAATTAAAAAATAATAAAAAATAAAAATGTATTCAATAAATTTTATAGACATCTACTTTGAGTCAAGAACTATTATATATTGATGAGATATAATGAATGTACCATAAATGTTAAAAAAATAAAGGAAAAAAGAGGAAGGAGGAAAAGGAAGAAAGGAAAGAATAGATCCCTACACTTAAGAAATCACTGGATAAAAAAGTTGTGCACCTCTGTAATAATAACATCATGTATTAAATATTTTTTAAATATCCGTGAATCCAGTGTTGTGAAAGCTAGATTAAAGACCAAATGGATCTATGAAAGTAAACACATATTCAAGAGAAGAATGACATACTAGTTCATTTTTAAGATAAGGAGCAATTCATCTGACACAGAGTAGAGGAAGCAGCAATTAAGAGATAAAAAATATGTAGGGGGCACCTGGGTGGCACAGTCAGTGAGGTGTCCAACTCTTGGTTTACGCTCAGATTGCGATCTCAGGGTCCTGAGATTGAACCCCACATGGGGCTGGCACTCAGCAGGGAGTCTGTTTAAGACTTTCTTTTTTTTTTTTTTTTTAAGATTTTATTTATTTGACAGAGATAGAGACAGCCAGCGAGAGAGGGAACACAAGCAGGGGGAGTGGGAGAGGAAGAAGCAGGCTCATAGTGGAGGAGCCTGATGTGGGGCTCGATCCCATAACGCCGGGATCTCGCCCTGAGCCGAAGGCAGACGCTTAACCGCTGTGCCACCCAGGCGCCCCTGTTTAAGACTTTCTGTCCCTCTCCCTCTGCTCTCCCCCCTGAGCACTTTCTCTCTAAAATAAATAAACAAATCTTTTTAAAAAATGTAAATATTTGTTAAATATCATCATATATTTGTGGGGATAGGGAGAGGACACAAGAAAAAGAGTGACAGAAAAAAAAGACTGTTTCCTTACTAGCAGAATTAAAGTAAAAATAATACCAACATTCCAGGTTTGATAAAGAGTAAATTTAAATACTGAAGATGTTCTATGTCCAGTTTACCCTTATATTTTAAACTTCACTACCTAAACCTTACTCTGCTGTACCTAGATCTTTTATTAGATTAGCATGTTTCAGTACTTCATTCCTTTTATGGCTAAATAATATTCCATTTATTCATAGATATACCACAATTTTTATCCATTCATCAGTTGATAGATACTGGCTGTTTTCACTCATTGACTATTATGAACAATGCTGCTGTGAAAATTCCTATATAAGCTTTTGTATGAACATATGTTTTTCATTATTTTGGGTATATAAATAAGAGAGTAATTTCTGGGTGATGTGGTAACTATGTTTAACTGGGGAACTACCAAACTGTTTCCAACAGAGATTGAACCATTTTAGATTCTTAGCAGCAATGTATAAGGATTCCAATTCTCCACACCCTCACCAACACTTGTTATCATTGATGATAGCCATCCTAGCAGATGTGAAGTAGTATCTCATTGTGACTTTGGTTTACATTTCACTAACAATTAATGATTTTAAGCATCTTTTCATGCATTTATTGATCATTCATATATTTCTTTGGAGAAACGGCTCTTCAAATAATTTGTTAAATCCATTTTAAGATTGGATTTCTATGGTTGAATTCTAAGGGTTCTTTCTATATCCCAAATCCTAGATGCTTATCAGATATATAATTTTATTTTTATTTTTTTAAAGATTTTATTGATTGATTGATTGATTTACGAGAGAGAGAGAGAGAACACGAGCACAAGTAGGTGGAGTGGTAGGCAGAGGGAGAGGGAGAAGCAGACACCCTGCTGAGCAGGGAGCCCAACATGGGTCTCAATCCCAGGACCTGGGATCATGACCTGAGCCACCCAGGCACCCCAAGATATGTGATTTTTAGATTTTTTTTTATTCTGTAGTTTTCTCTTCACTTTTCTGATAGTATCTTTTGATGCATAAAATTTTGGACTATGATAAAGTCCAATCTATCAATTTCTTTCTATTTTGCTTATACTTTTGGTGTCATATCTAAAAATCCATTCCCTATCCTAAAGTCACAAATGACTTACCCTATATTTTCTTCCATGAGTTTTATAGTTTTAAGTGCTTCATTTAGCCCTCATCCATTTTGAGTTAATTTGTACATACTGTGTGAAATAAGGGTCCAAAGTTATTCTTTTCATGTAGATTTCTATAATCCTTTGTAGTAATTCAATCTTGAAAAGACTTTTCTTTCCCTGTTGAATGTTCTTGGCACACTTTTCTAAAATCAAGTGTCCACAGATACATGTGTCTATTTCCAGGTATTGTTCTGTATGTGCATATTATGACAATACCACATGTCTTAATTACCATGCCTTTGTGGTAAACTTTGAAATAGGGTATTCTGAGTTCTCTCTATTTTTTTTTTAAAGATTTTATTTATTCATTCGACAGAGAGACAGCCAGCGAGAGAGGGAATACAGGCAGGGGGAGTGGGAGAGGAAAAGGCAGGCTCCCAGGGGAGGAACCTGATGTGGGGCTCGATCCCAGAATGCTGGGATCACGCCCTGAGCCAAAGGCAGACGCTTAATGACTGAGCCACCCAGGCGCCCCCTGAGTTCTCTCTATTTATTTTTTTTCAAGATTGTTTCAGTTATTTTGGGAAACTTAATAATCGACATGAATTTTAGGATCAGCTTATATATATTTTTCCATAAAAGTCATTGGAATTTTGATAGAAATTATGTTGAATATACATATCAATTTGGACAATATTTCCATATATTCTATATTAAATCTTCCAAACCAAAAACAAGGATGTCTTTCCATTTATTTTGGTCTTTTTTATTTCAACAATTTTCTGTATATTTTACTGTACACATTTTACACTTAGTATAAATTCATTCCTAAGTTTTTTTATTATCTTTGATAATATTCTGAATGAAGTTATTTTCTTAATTCCATTTTCAGTTGTTGATTATGGGTTTACAGATATATTACAGAATTTGTGTATATTGATCTTGTAGCCTGAAATCTAGCTGAACTCATTTATCAGCTCTAATTTGTGTGTTTGTGTGTGTGTGTGTGTGTGTGTCTGCGTTCCTTTGTACTTTCTTCATAGGTTATGCCATCTATCAGTAGAGATAATCTACTTCTTCCTTTCTCATCTGGATGTCTTAATTAATTTTCCTCCCTAATTGTCTTGATAAAACAACCAATACAATGTTGAATAGAAATGACAAGAGCAGACATTCCGATCTTAGGAGGAAAGTTTTCAGTCTTTCATCATTAAATATGATGTTAGCTGTGGGTTTACCATTGGTGCGCTTTATCACAAAGCAGAATTAACTTCTATTTTGAGTCTGCTGAGTATTTTTATCATGAAAGGATACTGTTTTATTTTGTTTTTTTCAAATGAGTTTTATGCATCTATTGAGATGGCCAAGTGTCTTTAGTTGTTTTCATTCTTTATTTTATTAATATAATTTATTACAGACTTTCTATTAATTTTTGTACATAGTCCCAATCTTATATTTCTGGAATAAATCCCATTTGGGCATGGTCTATAATCTTTTTCATGTGCAGCTTGTTTTAATTTGCTAGTATTTGGTCAAAAAGTTTTGCATTATATTCATAAGTAATATTGTTCTGCAGCTTCTTTTCTTGTAATATCTTTTTTAAGTTTTGGTATCACGATTATATTGGCCTCATAAGATGAGTTAGGAATTGTTCTCTTCCATTTTTTAAAAAAGTTTGCGAAGGATTGTACAATTTCTTCTTTAAATGTGTGATAGAATTCACAAGGGAAGCCATTTCTCCTGAGCTTTGGGGGAGATGGAGCAGATTTTGTTTTCTGATTTTTGTAAATCACTAATGAGGTTTCTTTACTTTTTATGAATCTATTCAGATATTCTATTTCTCCTTGAGTCAGTTTTTGTAGTCAGTGTCTTTCTAGCAATATGCTCATTTTAACAAGGTTATCTCATTTGTTGGCATATAAGTGTTCATGGTACACACCTAAAGTCCTTTTGTTGTTGTTTTAACTTTTGGATGGTAGGTATTGATGCCTTCTCATGCATTTTAAATTTTCATTATTTGAAAGTTCTCTATTTTTTTTCTTTTTTGGTCAGTCTAGATAAAGTTGGCCAATTTTGTGGATCTTTACGAAGAACTAACTTTAAACCAACTTACTGATATCCTTTACCATCAGTTGACCTGTCTTCTAGTTTGTTGCTTCTTTCTTCTGCACACTCAAGTCTGTTATTGATTGCTATAGTGAATTTTTTGTTTTAATTATTATATCTTATACTTTTTTTAGTTCTTTAGACATGGTTGCTCTTAGCTCCTTGAACATATTTTAAATAGCTAAGTAAGTCTTTGCCTAGCTATTCCACCATGACTTCCTCTGGGAAAGTTTTTATTTATTCCACCCTATCCTCTTAGGGTTTGTTTTTGTGACTGTTTAATGTAGTTGTTCTTTTTAGTAATGTTTTAGGACTAATTCTAGAAACTACATATTCCTTGTCCTGTGTGCCCACTGAGGTTTCTGCATGTTTAGCTTAGGGGTCAGCTAATAATTAAACAGAGATTTCCTTAAATATCTGAAGTCAGTAAGTCTGTGTGCATGCCATGGCACACTTTCAATTCTCGGTAAGGCCATTTAACACTCTGCCTTGGCTTTTAATTCCTGCCTGTGCAGTTTCAAGATCATTTGGAAGTGAATGGTTAGGGCTTTCTCAGCTCCTCATTAAGCATTGACACAGCTCCACAAATATGCATGGCATTTTAAACTCCCACATACAGGCCAGAGCTTCTCACAGGTTCTATGATGTCTCTTATGGACTGAATTGTTTTCCAAAAACCACATATGTTAAAGCCCTAACTGCTTGTGTGATTGTATCTAGAGATAGGGTCTTTGGGAAATAATTAAGATCAAATGAGGTCATAAAGTTTGGACCCTAATTTGATAAGACTGTGGCTTTATAAGAAGAGGAAGACAGAGTGGGGCACCCGGGTGGCTCAGTCTGTTAAGTGTTTGCCTTTGGGTCAGATCATGATCTCCAGGCCCTGTGATCAAGTCCCATGTCCAGCTCTCAGCAAGGAGCCTGCTTCTCTCTGTATCTCTGCCCTCTGCCCTGCTTGTGGTTGCTCTCTCTCTCTCTCTCATGTTCTCTCTCTCTCTCAAATAAATAAATAAAATCTTTAAAAAAAAAAAGAGGAAGAGAGAGAAAGATTTCTATCTCCCTCTGCTTTGTGAGGACACAATAAGAACGTAGCCTTCTGTAAGCCAGGAAGAGAGCTCTCACCAGAAACCAACCATGCCAGCCCCCAGATCTCAGCCTTCAAGTCTCTAGGACTGTAAGAAAGAAATTTCTGTGGTTTAAGACATCCAGTCTACGGTATTTTGTTAGGGCAACATTTTATTTTTCAGCTTTTCCTTTTACACTTTTGAGCAGTTGGGCCAACTTTTATCCTTCATCTACAGCATTTGCAACATTAAAGCACTTAACCTATAAATATTTTCAACAAATGCAGCCCAGAAGAAGATGTTAGTACTGCATGAGTTGGAGCCAAGTCTAATAAAAACAACCCTTTCAAGTGGGGTATTTCCAGGGAATCACTACACAGGTCAAATAATATCATTTTTATTCCAGAACTGGAATTTTTGAAAAAGCAGGAGCTCCATTCTCTTCCCTTTAGTACCAGGAATATTGATTACTACTTTGCAAGTCCATTCCTGGACTGGTGAGCAGGGAACAGAACTAGAGCAAGTTAAAAATACCATAAAACTCACTGTTTGGTTAATTAACCTTTGGTTAATTTTCATAGTTCTGAAAAAGTTAATTCTGAGAATTTTGGACAACTTTTTAAATTATTTTTATATGGGGTCAAATTCTTAGTGGTCCTTACACCATCAATTTTGCTTTTAAAATTTTATTATTTAATCTTTAATGTGCTCTCAATATTTTAAAATCTAGAATTCTAGCTTCTTCATAATATTTGGAAATCTAACAATACTATGCCTATAAAATCAAAAGTTCAAGGAAAACATGACAATAGCCAGGTCGTGACTTTCCCGACTATTTTATTGCTTCTATTTTCTGTTAACCATGTCTCCCCAGCCCTCCTTTTTATTCAGATGGTCCCTGTAGGTTTTGAACACTCACCTATGGTAAATTATACTGAAATGTATTATGTGATGTTATAATAAACTCAATTTTCTAGAAAAAATTAAATTTCTCAATGCATGACTGTTGAGGGGCCCGTAGCTGGTGTTGTAAATTAAAAACATGCAGATTATGGCCTACTAAATAAGCCACCTAAGTGGACTCAGCAGGTAGCTCCTTCATCATACAAGAGCCTAGTTTGGGGAAATGAAAACCCTAGGGTCATTTTGATTGAAAGTTCGGTCTCAATACACTCACATAAACGAAGTAAAGCCACAAGATGTATTACTTACAGATCCTAGAAACAGGCTGGTTATGGAGAGGGGGTGCAGTGAAGTGGAGGAAGGGCAGTCCTCTGTCCCAGATCACAGGAAGCAAGAGAGAGACCAGGATAGCAAGTACCTGTTACTTACAAGGTGCTTGGGGAGGAGGTCACTAACTTTTTGCAGGCTCAACACTAAGTAGTTATTTTAAAAGGTGCCCTAGGAAAAGCAAAGGGGGAATTTATGGCAGGAATCCTAAACTCAGGGCCTTATCTAAAAGTCCAGACTCTGGATCTGAGCAGGATTCTCATGCTGTAAATTGCCTAGGCAGCAACTCAGACTAGTGGTTTTCTCATCAGGATGGAATTCTCCCTTTCCAATATTATTAGGGAATGTGAAAACATATTTAGTTGTGTATGTAAATTTGCCTAAAGGTAAGGGATTGTCTCCTAAAGTTCTTTTTCTCTTTTCTAACAATCTGGCTTTCAGGCAGGTTATAACCTAAATTTGAACAATCCATGTCATTTGAAAAATTTTAACCAAATAATTTAATTTAAAATGATTCTAGATTTGTAGTGCCTCCAAATAGTCAAATGATAGCAAAAAATCTTGTCCAGAGTAACTCAGCTTTAACATATGTGCACCATATTTCCATTCTGTAAAAAATATGACCTCATAGTCAAAAAATCACAATTCAGCTAAGGAAATAAGGCAACGTGATTTACAGCTAACAAAACAAAATTGATATCAGAATAGGTTTAAAATTTTTATGATACTTTAATTATGAGAAATAGATATAAAGTAATAAGGTGGATATATTTACAGAAATGTGAAAGGTGTGAATATCTGAGAAATAAAAATACGTAGATTTTAAAATAAAAGATAGAAAATTTGATTCTAAATTCTTAAATAAAATAGAAATATAAAAAAATCTACACACACACATACTCTCACGTACATATACATGTATGTGTAATCATTGAAATTATTAAAAAATGAATACACAGCAGATAGAAAACAGAAAAAGTATTGATTACATTAAAGGATTAATAAAATGGGATTTAAATTTTAAAAATGTAACAGATTTCAGTAAGAAAGAAAACAAGGTGGAAAATATAAGAGCTTAAAAAACATGGAAGTTCAAGAGCATTAAGATAAATGTACATTAAGTCAGAGTTGCAAAAAACACAAGCAATGAAAAAACAATATTTAAAGAACTATGAACCCAAGGTATTTCCAGAATTGTTGAGAAACACTAATTCCCAGACCTAACAACCTAGCAAATCAATAAAAGTGATATTCCTAATTGTAACCCCAGGAAGAATAAATAAAATAAATCCACATCTAGGCATAACATAATTAAACTACACAATACTAATGACAAAGAAATTATCTATGAATCATCTAGAAAACGCTCTCTCACACATACACACATACACACATGGTATACAAATCTGACTGACAGCTGTCTTAATAGCAACGATCCAGCCAAAAGTCAATAGAGAGAAATTACTTGTCTAGTTACTCCTATGAATTTGCTTATGTAAAGAACAAAAGCAGAAACAAATAAAAGGTGATGATATAAAATTCTGCAAGATTATGGGATAATATTTTTATATCCATATCCAGTTGGTGACAGTGTTTAGGATGATGGGTACAGGGGTATTTATATATATATATATATATATATATATATATATATATATATATATATAATCATACTTTGGACAAAAGACTACAGCCCATGGGAATTTATTTATTTATTTATTTATTTTTTTTTTTAAGATTTTATTTATTTATTAGACAGAGAGAGACAGCCAGCGAGAGAGGGAACACAAGCAGGGGGAGGGGGAGAGGAAGAAGCAGGCTCATAGCGGAGGAGCCCGATGTGGGGCTCGATCCCGTAACGCCGGGATCACGCCCTGAGCCGAAGGCAGACGCTTAACTGCTGTGCCACCCAGGCGCCCCCCATGGGAATTTATTTTAAAGGAAGCTAGGACATTTATTATTTTCTTTTTTTTTTTTAAAGATTTTATTTATTTATTTGACAGAGATAGAGACAGCCAGCGAGAGAGGGAACACAAGCGGGGGGAGTGGGAGAGGAAGAAGCAGTCTCCCAGAGGAGGAGCCTGATGTGGGGCCTGATCCCACAACGCTGGGATCATGCCCTGAGCCGAAGGCAGACGCTTAACTGCTGTGCAGCCCAGGCGCCCCAGGACATTTATTATTTTCTAAAAAATGAAAGCAGTGTAAACCCTAATAATACATAAATTAGAGCAAATCATAATGGAATATTACTGCCAGTAAAAATAAAGGCAATGAAGATAATACACTAACATACAAAATGCTTAAGTAAAAAATGAAAACAGAAACTGTATAACGGCTACATTAGGATTATTTAATAGTAGGCATACATCTTAATAAGGCCACAGAGGAAATTGATTACAACTAATTTTACATTATTCCATTTTTATTTCTAGTAAAATATCCATAAGACATGTCCCTTGTGAATTATCTTTTTTGTAAATTTGTTTTAATGAATTCAGTTAATCATGATCAGCATACATCCACTGGATAACAAAGAATTCATAAGATTGTATCAGTTTCTATTTACATATGGAATAGATCAAGATGTCTTCTGTGAAGTACGTAGGTATAATCTAATAAGGATAAAAGATGACCAAAATACATGGATAAACCTCTTAAATTATGTTTGTTTACAAAACATCAGAAATGGACTCTGCATAAATTTAACAAATAAAGAATGTATTAAAATATGTTAGGAGGAATTATGCAATGTAAAAGAAAGTGGAAGAACCATTTAGGAATGGACAGACAGGTGTTAATTTCAGAGATCAAGGTAGAAGCTTGTTGTATTCGTTTTCTATAGCTAGCTGCCCGCTAGGACAAATTACTGCAAACATAGTGGCTGAAAACAACACGAATGCATCATCTTACAGCTCGGTAGTTTTAGAAATCTGAAATGGGGGGCGCCTGGGTGGCACAGCCGTTAAGTGTCTGCCTTCGGCTCAGGGCATGATCCCAGCATTCTGGGATCGAGCCCCACATCAGGCTCCTCTGCTAGGAGCCTGCTTCTTCCTCTGCCATTCCCCCTGCTTGTGTTCCCTCTCTCGCTGGTTGTCTCTTTCTGTCAAATAAATAAATAAAATCTTTTTTTTAAAAAAAGCCTATAAAAAAAGAAAGAAATCTGAAATGGGTCCTATAAAGCTAAAAGCAAGATGCAACAGGCTACCTTCCTTTCCAGAGGCTCTGGGGGAGATGTCATTCCCTTACCTTTTCCAATTGCAAGAGGAGGCACAGGTTCCTTAGCTTAGACCCCTTCCTCCAGATACAAAGCCTTTTCACATTCTCTTCTCTGATTTTCCCTCCTTAACCCCTTTTCCATTTTTTAAGTTCCTTGTGATTACACTGGTTTTAGGGATTAGGACATGGATCTCTTTTAGGGGGGAGAGGAGCGGGAATGAGGCACTTACCTACCACACTTAACAACAGTAGTGTCAGGGTACTGCCACTGAAATGAATTACCTCTTTCTTTTTCTGTCTTTCCACTCAAGATTCAAAATTCCAAAAGAGAAAGCACAAAGAGCCCAGGTTGGGTCATTATATCCACTACGTGGGTATGGGATGAAATTGTCATTCCCATCAACTCGGTGCTAAATGAACCAATTACTTCAGAGTCAATTGAGGTTTTGCTACTATAGGAACAGGAGGAATGAATGCAAAAAGCCATGGAATAACAAATGGCCAATATAATCAGTAAAAAGTAAACAAACTGGCAAACATAGCACATGGAAATATAATATTATCAGTAGTATCCATATGTATTGTCCGAAGTGTGTTCTTCAGTATGTTAGTAGATTGATATGACTGCATACAAAGAAGAAAAATATAATTGTTTCACTGTCACATAATTTTGAAAACTATCTTTTCCTTTGATATTGATTAAATAAATCCACAAAAGTGCTGTGAAATTTTATAGTGAAGTAATCTGAATAGTTTTTTTTTTCAAACCTATTTGAGTAGGAAACTTTTCTTTCTATATTTTCTTCTTAATTCCAATGCAACACCCAAGAGGATATAAGATTTGGAAAAGAATTAATTAGAATGGCTTTCCTGAGCGCCACTGGATGAGAAAACATCAGCTTGTTGGCAGTACAAGAAAAATATGAAAATTCACATTGAGCATTTAAAGGAAAACATCCACTTCAAGATATTTCAATTGATGTAAGTAGAGTGTCATGGAGGAATAGAATAGCTTCAGTGAAAATAGAGCCTATAAACAAAAAGCATTATGTTATTTTATTGAGTATTGTTTTTAAAGGTTTTTGTTTGGTTTGGTTTGGTTTTTCCATAACTACATAAGAATAACTATTACTCTATTTCACTGATGCTGAACATATCTTTTAAAAGCATTTCCTTAGTTTTAAGTCCTCCGTGGTATATGTGTAAGGGTCATCAAATTTCCCTTATCTTCATCCTAGACATAAAACATATACATTTTAACTGTGAAATATAGTTGTACTGTGTTCTTTTGAAATAACACTTTCCTTAACATTGATTCAATTTGCATTTGTTCAATGTATGATTTATTATTTAGCCTCTGGAAATACATGCACAATGAGAGGGAGTCGGAG
Organism: Ursus maritimus; assembly: GCF_017311325.1. Classification (NCBI taxonomy): domain Eukaryota; kingdom Metazoa; phylum Chordata; class Mammalia; order Carnivora; family Ursidae; genus Ursus; species Ursus maritimus. The sequence goes on from NW_024425008.1 coordinate 18,339,301, forward strand.
AGCAGATCCAAGTGGCATGGAATGGTAATTTCAGTTCGTTTCATTAATCTATATTGCTTCCTAATGTTTAGTAAGAGGAAGACAATATGAGGTTTTCAGTTCTTCCTTTGACATTAGTTGAGCAAGTATGCATGATGTACAGGTTATATATGACATTATGTATGTTACGGATACAGAATTAATAAGATACAGTCTCAACAATGAAGTAATCTAGAACCTTGAGAGACAGAGGAGTGAACAGACAATTTTAAAACAAAACGTAAAAGAGATAGAAAGTGTTACAAAGTTTCAATAGCAAAAGGATTTTTTGTTGGATTGGGTGGTTTTAAATAACAGTTTTTTGAATAAAGCAAATGTTGAGTGAGTTGGATTTTGACCAGTAAAGAAGCTGAGGGTGTAAGAAAATTTTAAAAAAGAAAAGTTTGGATTATTGGTGGATAAAGAAAAATAATATTGATATTTTTGAGGGAAAGGGTTGTAGTCCAGATAACAAGAATACGTGATGTATGAGAGGAAAGTTTGAAAGAAAAGGCTCCAAATGCTGACAGAGTCCATGGAATCTTGGCCCTTAAATGCTCAACTGACAAGTTTTTAAAGAATAGGAAATATTGAAGATCATTGAGGAAAGAGGTGAAGATAATCACTAGTAATCTTTTGGAAGACTACTCCAGGACTTTGGTGGGAGGGCAGTTGAATAAGGGGTAAGATCTAGTAGGAGAAAGTCAAGCTAGACTAATCAAGAGATCACGTGACCTAGAACGTTATGATGATGGGGAAACAAAAAGTAATGGGAGTTGAGAGAGGTACAGTTGAAAATATTTTAATAAATAGAATAAACAAGAGACCATATCTGATAAGACATGAGAGGAGAGATAATGGGGATGCCTAGGAGTGACCTCAAAGTTTTGAGACAAAAAACTGGGAAATTGCCATTTATTTCACTAAAAATAAGGAAGTTTGAAAATTTTGACGGTTTGTTTATTGAGGAAGCAGATGACTTTGTTTTTGATATGTTTTAGTATTGATAGACGGGCATTTATCAAGAGAATATTGTTCATGTCCACCATGTTTCAAATACTATACTATCTAATAGATGTTTAGTAAATGAATGCTATACTCAGTTTGTGCCCTCATAGAAGTTAGATTCTAGTGGGTAAGAGACATAAATGTATGTGGTTGATTTCAAAAATGGTCACAAATTTATCCCTTCCCACCTAAAGGTAGGTTATAGTTTGACATCCTTTGGGTTGGCTGTGTGACACATCTTGGCCAATGGATCATTAGCAAACATAACACAAGTAGAGATGTAAAATGTCTGTGCATCGTGCACTCTTATTTTTGAAACCTTAATACTGACGTGTGAAAAAGTCTGGACTAGTCTGCTCAAGGATGAGAGACATATGGCCGAGTCACTCCTAATGCATCAGCTGACAGCTTGCTAATTGCCAGAACTGTAAGTGAGGTCATCCTAGATCACCTATTTGCTAGCTGATGCTTCAGCTGTCCAGAGACAAATAAGAAAGCCCAGAAAGGTTCAGCCAAGTAAGCCCACAGCAGAAGATTCATCCAGTCAACCCACAGAATCAGGAGCTAAGCAAATTTTTGTTTTTTAATCTACTAAGTTTTGAGGTACTTACACAGTAAAAGTTATATGATACAATGAATACATACATATATACATACTTATGTACAAATATTATTGATACTGTTCTTCAATGATCAGGTCTTATACTCTTCAAATTACTTACCCCCTTGATGCTGTAATCTCAGTCTCTTGCAAACCACTCTCTGACAAACCACTTCTTATTTTTCTATCTCAAGCCCTCTAATGTCCTGTCTCCAAAAGTCCTATAACTGACCATGATCTATTATACAATGATATAATCTTCTTACTGTACCTCACTACCTTATTGCTCTCTTTTGCATTCTCATCTAACTTAAATTCCATGACTGCTCATTAACATCTGTCTTATATTCTTGTCTCCTTTGTCCCTTCATGTTTTGCCACTTCCATTAACAAAATTGCAGCTAGTGAAATCTTGTTGCCCAACCCTTGTATCTACCGATATAACTGAGCATGGTTGAAAAACTGCACAAGCATTGTTGCTGGACTCTATATTCATGACCATTGACCTCAACCTCCAGTGCTTTCAAAACACCCCCAGTTACTCAAAATATATCCTCAGAGGCATTTTGCTCTCCTAACTCTCCTAGAAAAGTTTTTTCTCAAACTTCAGTAAGCACACAAATCACCTGGGCAGCTGAGTACTCATTTCAGATTTTGATCTGGTAAGCTTGGGAAGGACTTGAAATTCCACATTTCTAACAAACTCCCAAAGACGTTGACACTGTTTTTTCTTATATCATACCCTTAGGAAAAGGTTCTATGTGATGATTCCATGTTCTTCTCTCTCCTTAACCCCATATCTCCTCCCCATCCTTGCTTCCAGTTAGTGATCCTGCTCCTGACTTCATTGAAGCTGTCAAAAGAGAAAGCTAACAGTCTTAGCATCATAGTTTCCTATGTAACAACCTCTGTATTTTTACAATCATCTGATTCACCATCAATCAGCTCTGTGTGATCCTAATGAAAGCCAATGCCTTCTTCTGTAGAGATCCCATCTCCTCTTATCTACTTAGGGACATTTTCCCCAAAACTTTCCTCCTCTTTGTCTTATATTGTGTTTTCACATTCTTCTGCTTTGCTAAGTGTGGGTACAGATAAGAAGTATGCAATTCTCATTTAAACTCACTCCAAGCTTTTACTACCATTACACCCCTGAAACCTCTCCTGTCAAATCACCAATAAACTTTATGTAGTGAAATCCAATGATCAATTATTAGTCAATACATTACTTGAACTGCTTTGCATTTGACACATTTTATCAGTCTCTTCACAGTTCCCAGCATATCTCTGGGGTTTTTTCTTGTCTTATAGGGCACTCGATCTCTTTTCCAAGTCCCTCAACCATGTAATATTACCTCATAAAGACTCAATCCTTACTTCTCCCCTATTCCCCTCCCCTACTTTTCCCTACTCTTCTCTTTCTTCTCCTGTCCCTTCACCTTTCTTTTCCTTCTATTTTATGTTCACAACCATTTCATCTTGTCTTGTATCATGACTTCAAATTCCATCTTGATTTCTAATTGTGTATGGCCGCCCCACAATTTGCTCCTATTATGCAGATCCTTATGTGTACCACTGGTTGTCTCCAAACAAAGGACTGATAGATATCTCAACCCAACATTTCCAATAGAAAACTCCTAAATGACCCCTCCTGCCAAACTTTCTTGGTCCTCAGTTATATCCATCTTAGTCTATGGCAATTCCATCTCGTCTTCTGGTCATTCTTAGTTGCTCACAGTTGAATCAAAAAGATGAGGGATCAGAAGCATAGCTGAACACAAAGCATAAGCTGACGCCTTGCAACCTCCCCCCAGCTCCCACTCTGGGTGGGACATGTGTAACATTCTTCCAGGACGCTCCCCAACCATCTTAATGCTAACGCCTTGCTAGAGGGAAAAACAACCTTAACTTGACAAAGGCAAGGTCTCCTGTATCCTGTGAGTCTTCTTTAACATATGAAAGTATTTTCTCAACCTCCCTGTTTCCTTACCTCGCCCATCCTCATAGTATATAATCAGCCACCCCTCACAACCCTGGGCCACAGCTCTATCTGCCCATGGATTCTGTCCCCATGCTTTAATAACCCGCCATTTTGTACCAAAGACGCCTCAAGAACTCTCTTGGTCCTCAGTTCCGGACTCCAGCCCTTCGAACCTCACCGATATTCTAAAACCACATCACAATCAGTCAAGAACTCTGTCATATTGACTTCCAAGATTCGTCCAGCAGCTGAGCACTTTTTACCACCTCTACTGCTACCCTTTGGTCTTTTCTCAAATAAACTACTGAAAAAGGCTCCCACTTGGTCTATCTCTGCCTCCAACAGCAGCTAGAATCACCTTTTAAACATCCAAGTCAGATTCCCTGCTCCAGCCCTGTAATAGCTTTCGACTTCATCCAGAGTGAAAGCCAGACATTTTACAATCTACAAGATTTTGCACAACCTCTCTATCTCTATGTATCACTTCTCTGATCTCATCTTCTACAATTCCCTTAGCTACCCTTATCCCTCCACTGCCACCACCACCCCCGCCCCCCGCCCCCGCCAGCGACTCAGCAACACTTCCTTGCTGTTGCTCCAAACACGTTAGACGGGTTCCTGGGTGCATTCAGATGAATACATTTGTATTCATTGTCTTTACCCGGTAAACTCTTCCTCAGATTAAACCATTGTTTAATCCCATCACATTCTTTAAATCTTTTCAGAGAAGCCTGATCTCTTTATTTAATAATGAACACATGTCCTCCCATCCCTCCACCCATCACTCCCTTTATCCTCGTATTGCTGGGTTTCTTTGGGCCATACCAATTATCATCTTCTATACTTCTGTATTGTAAAATACATTTCTTTATTATGGTTAGTATTTATTGTCAACCTTAAACTTAATTTCAATAGTTCTAAAAGCCTTTGTATGTTTCCACTGATATAGCCCAAGTGCCTAAAACGTGTCTAGAAGATAGCAGAATGCAACAAATTGATGGAATGGGAATAAGACAGTATGTTAGATACTAACAGGGAGAGAGTTACCAGACACTTGATCTGTCAATGCGCATTGCATTACCTGAAGTGTCAGGGTATTTTTTCCTGAGCTACACATGGAAAACATTTTGAAAATTGGCATCTGTATTGCTTGCATAAGAACTGCAGTTCAGCATTCCACAAATCGTTCTGAATCCTGTTTTAGAGCTCCAACTGGCATAGCTGTTAATTTCTCAGTATTTACTTGTTCATTTACAAATCAAAGTATTAATTTAACTTGAAACCTTGGAGAGTAACCTCTTTAGGCACTTTATAATGCCAATGGCAGGTTACTGTCTTTCTAATACCATCCTCACAGACACTGTGAATGGAATTACCGGAGCTCACTTACCATTCAATTACCAGTGCACCTATTGCTTGGTTTTCGAAGCCTCACTGTGCATTTTAAAAAGGTCTATTTAGTGAAGCAACATAATTTATTTAAGAAGGCTTTAAAAATACACATGACATCCATCTTTTCAGTCGGTAGCACATTGCATGTAAGAGCAATTATAAACAAAACAAAAAATTAAATTCCTGCAACTGAAACACAAGTGTCTCGCTTGTAAGAGTTCATCGGCAGGTCTATTTGCATAGGCTTCACCGAAGAGAGAGAAGCATCCTATACAAAAGAAAGTGTACTGTCTGCTTTCAAGCCTGGAACACACGAGTACGTCCAGCAAATGTACAAATCTGTGTTCCGGGTTTCAAGCAGACATTCAAGCAGTTCACCGTTGAGGGTGTCCAGGCAGATAGGTGTTTGAGACTGTTTCTGAGGCAGCATTTCAAGTTTGGGAAGATCACGTTGACCTTTGTAGCACACTGTGTGAGCAAATGGGTTTCTTGTTCAAGCTTCTGCAACAAACGGTGGCAAAGCTGTTTGCGAAGTTGTCTCTAATAAGACAGCTTAAATGTGTTGCCACATGGGTATTTCTGATCAAGCTTTACGAGCTCTCTGAAGGAGGCTGCATAAAGAATCAAAGAATCTCCCAGCAGTTGAGATGCAACCGCAGGAAACGTCAAAGGCAGATTTCAACCGAATGTTCTGGTGAAATGGAAATAACCAGAGAAGTGAAATCCATGTGTGTTCTTTCAAAGGACCCTCTGATACACAGGTTATGTGCTTAGGGGAGAGACAAGTCGCCAGGATCCCCAGGGCGTCCCTGGAGTGTGAGCGGCTACCTCTGCAGTGTTCTCCCAGGCCTGCCGACTGCCTGCATGGTAAAATTCGCCCAGGGTTCGTGGCCACAGGAAATCCCCTGAGGAAAACAGAGCCAGAGGCAAGTACTCATCTAGTTCCTCCCTATCTAACAACACTCATTTTTTTCCCAGGGGATACTAACTTCAAACAACATTAAGTAGGGGGGAAAAAGTGACAGAATTGCCTGCCCCTCAGACAGTGTTCCTAAATAGGGCAGGACAGAACCATTTGGTGTTTTTTAGCAATAGTGGAAAATTGGAGATTAGGGGTGGGTGAGAAGCTGTGGGCTGATGATATATTGGCTGTCTTCTGATCCTTTTCCCACGTCATCATGCAAGCTATTCACGCACATGATTGGGAAGCCAGCAAATACACTCCAGTAAGTCACTGACGATAAGATCTAGCGTGGCGCTCAATTCAACAAGTCCGTCCAAAGAAATGCCTGTAGCAGCTGGTCCTAGCGATTGCCTGATACTCACAGCAATAAGAGTAAGGAGGAAGGCTTGGTATAACCTGCATGATGTTATTTTCGTAAACTTAATTAAAAAATGTAAAATGAAGTTACGCTTAACTGACAGAAGTGACACATATATTCCTACCTTCGATAAGAAGCTATTAAATGCAAAATGAAGGAGAGGAATTTCATAAGGAAAAAAGCAATTTTCTAATTAACTTAAAGGAAAACATATCACCTTCGAAACAACTTTCAAACATGAATTCTTGTGAGAAATTACATCTCTGTTTTACTACTGTAATGGCCTACTTGGAAATGCTAAACACCCTCATTTCAGGGATGATCATTCTTCTCTGGCCTGAGACTTGTTCTGGTCTTTCTGCCAAGCTCATCGTGACATTATCTGACTTTGGACTATGTGTTTATAATTATATATAATATAATATGATATATACACATAATAGATATAATACGTAGATACCTAGTATCTATATATTATCAATTTTTTTCCCTAAACACTGACCAGAGCTCCCAGGGGTGTAGACAGCCTTGGTTTCATCCCAGATAAGGTGTTTGCCAGTTCAGTCGTTTTAGGAAAGTCATTTAAATTTCCAGAACATCAGACTTTGTCCGTATAATAAAGGGGCTGCGAAAAAGAGCTCTCACAGTGGTTCTTAACAGACTATCTTATTATTTTGTAATCATGTCTAGTCTAAAGTCCCTTATGAGCATAAGGTGGGTACCTGAAGATGAGCCTTTGAAGATTTACACATATCTGAGTCATCACATCATTGCTTTACACTTAGATAGCAGTAAACTTTTTAAACTCTCTCCACATATGCTTTCTTATAACAACCCTGAATGGGACATAGGAGAGACATTACTGTTATGTTTTTTTGGATGAGGAAAAAGAAATGCAGAGTTAAGATTTTCCATCTCCCATCTAGTGTTCTGTGAATACCTGCTTTACGCTTTCAGATATGAAAGCAACAACTCTTTGTCCTTAGAAATAAATACAAATAGCCTCTAAGGTTCCTCATTTATCATTTTTTAAGGATGTACAGGATATTTCAGTATCCTGGATAAACTACGAGTGCAATTCTATATGGAGGCAATGTAGTTGTTGTTGTTGTGGTTAATGGACAACAAAACCTCTGTGAGCCATAACGGAGGATATACGGCGTGGTCATAAGATAAATGCCAGGAATTTGTTTAACATATGTATGTATTATGTCAGGCTACTATATCAGTGTGAATAAGTTATGTAATGCTGCAGTAACAAACCTCAAAATCTCAGCGGCTTAGTCTATGAGTCCATCAATGGGAAGCTCTGGATTGTTCTCTAACATCTTTACTCAGAGATGCCCCATGTTGGTGTAGTTTCTATACAGATTATACCTAGAATCATGGCAGAGGGGATAACATGGGGGTCTGGAAAAGTATACAATGGCCCTTAACGTATCTTCCCACATGTGATAAGCATTTCTCAGCTCATATCTCATTCATCTAAACAAGCCATATGACCATGCTTGAATTCAAACTGCAGGGAAGGATAAAAAGAAAATGTTGTAAAGATTAAAAGACTACCGTACCTAATTCCAAAATAAGTTGATATACTTAAAAAGATGGTACAGATTACTAAGGTAACTAATTTTATATACTTAAACAGTAGAAGTGTCAAAATACAATGACCAGATGTCAAAAAATAGGTTAAAGACCTCCAAAAATCTGTTCCTCCATAAAAGTATTAAGTATCAAGTATTCATGCTTGATGGTTCAAAATCAACCTTTTTTAAACTCAAGAAATCAACCAAAGCAAAAATACAATTATTCAAGAAAAATGGCTATATCTCAGTGAAAAGAAAGTTTTAATTTGCCACAATTCTTTCCATCCCCCCCCCCCGCCCCCAATATATTTTTGGTCTCCTTACAAACCAACAGCCTTACAATTCTAGTAGCTATAAAACCCAGCAGCCTGGCAGTTTAGCAGCCACTGCAGGGGACAGATCAGGATTAGAGCTTCTCAAAAGTCCCCATGCCCAGGACAGAATCATTATTTGACACGTGTGGAAGGTCCCTGAAAAATCTCTATTCTTAGGGCTTGTCTGTACTGATATGACTCAGTGTGTGCTCTCAGCAAAAAGATCCATACTAAAGGCATTTGTCAAAAATAATCACTGGTAATTGTTTAACATCACAGAAGCTTGAAGCAGCAACACCAGTTACCAACAATCATAAAAAGACAAAGTGCAGAAAGAAGTATCCATAGTGGACTTGGAAAAACTCTAATGTATTTATGGAAAGTTAGAAGGCTCTGCAAATATAAAGGACTATGTACATGCCCAGGAAATAGCTGTGAAGACCCTAGTCTCTCATCTCTAGCTGACCTTGAAGGTCTGCATGAACAGAAAGTGAAGGCTGCGGCAGAGTTGCCTGGTCTGTTCTCAGCAAGGTTCAAAGCATCTAAGGAAATCTCTGTCCAATCAAGAGCTAACCACTAAGCAAACTGGGAAAAGATTTCAGTGGTTCCACCAGACAAATAATACAGACTTTATAAAAAATAGTCCAAACAAAAACACAATACAGACCCACCAAAATAATCCATGAGGTTGTTCACTTTTTTGAAATACTAATATCAGAAATAATGAATGTCATATAAATAAGTTAAGTACAATTCACTTCGGGTGGGGAAAAAAGTTCTTTCTTCTTTATGATTTATTTTCCTGATACAAAAATATTCATTGAGCAGCCATGATGAACCAGATACTTGTTCAGGCGAGGCTACATTACTGAAACAGAATGCACAGTGTCCTGGGGCAGATTGCTGAATCTCCCAGGTACTCATGATCCCCACATTCCTTCAGAGACTCCTGTGTTCTCTCCACATCCCTGCCATTTTGGTTTCTCTTGGGCTCATGGTAACCTAATTTAGAGAATGCATCCTTGGCCTCTGTTGAAACTGTGTGTGGCAGCATGACAGTGGGGTCCAAGTATTGAAAGGTGAGCAGAAGGGTGTCTATTCCAGGTCAAATCTTTCCAAAGGAAGTTGTTTTTTTGACTGTAGGGATTTGAAGGAACTGACTCCATTTCCTTTCTCACTAACTGTGAAGGAGACAGCATGGAGGCAAGATGGCATTGATCCTTTGTTCCCTGCAACACCTTAGCAAAGGCAAGTTCCAGACGGAAGGACACAGGTGGCTATGTAGTTGGATCAGCTGATTGCTCTACATCTCACCCACCTACCTCTGGCTCCCTGTGAGAGAAAATGATCAGATTGAGTTGATCTACTTTATTTTTTACTTGTCTTTATTATCTATACCCTTAAGTAGTAAAATTATTCCTTCTTATCCTCTAATGAATAGTTTGAGCAGTTTGTTCAAAATGAAATCAATAAGAAAGTTAGCTTATTTCCTCATCAAGGAATCTCATGCTTTATTTCCCCAGAGATCTCCTTTTTAATTCTCAAAATCTTTTAAAAATAAAGTATCTAATTTTACTGTGAAATAGCATCTCTGAACATAACCTATTTCCTGCAAAAGTACCTTGATAACTATTGTTTTGTCTTTTCAAGTTAAGTTAGCTTTGTTTGAGAAATTCTGATGAGCATTTCTTTCTAGTGGGTTCTCTCTCATTAAATTTGGAAGATTTAAATACATTTTCAAGTCATCGTGGTATTAATTCTTCAGGGAAGAATTCTTCAGGGAAATCCAATGAACTTTCCCTACTGGCATTTCTGGCCTACTTTCAAAAGTTAATTTTCTCTGCTACAAGATCTAGCTTAACTAAAAAAGATATAGATATTTTCAGAAACATCAGAGAATAATTTATACCATGTATAATTCCTACAATGCAGGAAATATCACTTTAGCTCAATCTCAAATCCCTTTATTATATCCAGATTCATGCAAATATGCTATGTATAGCATATACAAGTGTTTATATACTATTGTATTATATAATATGATATGTGAATATTATAAGTATAAATGTTACCTATATATTTTTTATTTTACTATTCAACAAGCTAATTTTATTTTAATAGCATTTTTAGCCAATTGAAGGGGCAGATAAAACTGCAGATTACAGGAGATGGCCTGATAGAAGTTAAACATAGCCACTGAAGGTCCATAGAATAAATAATCAATCCTATCGCAAATACAAAAGCGTTGGCAAAATTTCACCTATGTGCATTTTATTCACGTTTCTTTTCATTTTTCTAATCCAAGTAATCTTGCAATATTTTCATAGCATCGATTTTATAAACACTAACTTGGATCTATGCACAGAAACTACCTAAATTGCTTCAAAATGTTGACGGTTTTTATACCTCTGTCCACAGTACCACTTCTGAGTTCTCATTCACACTTGATTGGGGTTATTATATAAGAAAGACTTTTTTAAGACTTTGCAGTCTTCACACGACTTGCTGTTTAGGTAATATATTAGGAAATCTTGTCAGCGCTAAATGTCTTTCTAGACTGTGAAATATAAGTTGTCTACTGTTACAATAAAAATATGAAGTTCAAATTAAAATTTCACTTTATAAACAAAAGTGTACCGTTTCACTCAAAACCAATTTCATGAGTAATTTTGTCTCAAACCACATCTCTATCTTCGATTAAAGTGGTCCACGATGTGATTAGAAGTTGGTCATTAGCATGGACGTTTAATGATGGCTTTATGATTGACTGCAGCATGATCCTGCCAACTCTTCCCCTGAGCAAAGTCATAGGAGTAACATGAATCAAGGGCAAAGAAAGAATTCCACTCTGCAGTTACCTTACGGAACTTTTTTAAAATGCTGATTCATTAAAAATAACCGTTAGTGATCCATTTGTTTGCATTAAATGATCCATTCTTTATTTTCTAGGCATCCAAAATTGTCAGAAGATGATTATTGTGGGAAGGAGAATTTATATTATCTGAAGAGGGAAATAAGAAATGTAGGTGAAAAATTACACCAGATTTTTCAGCCCATGGATACACATTCCCTCCTTTGTTCTTGGAGATGTTACCCAGGGAGAAAAAAAATAGTGAGGATTATACAGACAGATAATTTAACAGAATTCTTCATGCTATTTTTTATCTTCCTTCTTATCGAATCAAAATAAATAATGGAATATTATATTCTCTCAGCATTTTTGGATTAAATGTTGCTTAAACATTGTTTAACACTGCATTTCACAAACACAATTGAGTGTGGAATCCCCATCCTCTTTTACCATTAAGATCATTATTAATATTCTCAAAACAGTGTTCTCATCTGTGATTTAGAAAAACATTTGCTCCTAGCTAGGTGGATTTATAGAATACTGAAAGTCCAGTAGATTCCATTTTATGTTACCCCTTGTCTGTGTATACGGAGAACACACTTCTTACCTAGACTTATTGTGGTGATCATTTCACAACATATACAAATACCGAATCATGATGATGCACACCTGAAACTAATATATGTCAATCATACCTCAATAAAAAAATCAGCTTCAAGACAGAAAAAAAATATATATATCAAAATGGTCAAATATTTACTTCACTGTTGAGCACTAAGCAGAAGTATACTTTAAAAAAAAAAATTATTTGAGAGAGAGATCGAGCAGAGAGCCAGACTCAGATCTCGATCCCAGGACCTGGGATCATGACCCAGGCCAAAGGCAGATGCGCAACTCACTGAGCCACGCAGGTGCTCCCACAATTATATGTTTATCAGCTTGGTTACATTAGGAACCATTTTCCCAGGATGCCCTGTCCTGTGTGGTTCCAGGTAAGAGTTTGTCAAAGTACAACTGAACTGGATTTGGAAGGCAAAAGTGAAGGAGTTGCCATGAGCCTCTGCAAGGTAATCGTTGTTTAGAGGTGATGAGAAATACCACCACCTGGAATCTGGCCGGTTGCAGTTTCTCCTCATTCATCCCAGCTTTTATCCTCCTTCTTTCCCATCTGCTAATCGATGGGAAAGTAGCAAACTGATAATCAGTAGCAACGCCAGGGCCGCCACAGAGCACAGAAGTTTTGCTCAAAACTCAGAGACCATGCCGGAAAAGAACGGATATCCGTCCACAGATCCTTCCAGTCACCCACAATCTACAATACAGTGACAGCGGTTGGACATCCTGAGATTCCAGGTGTCCTGGCAAGTTTCCTTTCACTTGTGCCAGGTATGATTATTGATTTTTCTTAGCTTATTTAACTCCCTCCTCTGGGACCTTTTCTTCCCCAGCTACTCACACAGTTTTTTTTAAAGATCTAATTCTTGTAACAAATGTCTTACTCCAAAACAGTCCGCATAGTTTTGCTTCACTCGTTAAACCCTGACTGATGGAAGCATTTTTGTGTCCTCATCACGTGGTCTTTTGAATCAGATTTACACTCTGGTGTTCGTTTTCCCCTAAAAACATTTACCCAATGGGAGATAGAGGAGAGGAGACGTCATAATGTGTGTTGCCTTGAACATGGGCAAGGATTCTCATGCAAAGATACCTAATTATATACTAACCAATGCAATCTTGAACTTTCCAAATTTTAGAATTTTATCTTGACAAATTATATCCTTTGCCCTTATTAGCTTGCATTTTTTCAGTTCAGAAGAGTAGAGTAAATGAACTTAAAGTCCCCTACGACTGCAATACAACATATTTTAAATATGTCTTTTAAAGTAAGCATATAACTTTTTTCTTTTTCCATAGAAATTTTATATCTCATTATATTACAGATGACTTTTTTGTTCAGAACAAAAAAAGTCCCACCGTATCAGGTGCTCTGATAGAAGGAATCCAGACTTACTCACTGTTAAAATGAATTTTCACATTAAAAATGGGGATTTTTACATTCTTTGTTGACTTTATGAAACTAGCAAGATATTTTCAACTAAGTTTTTCTATAGCAGTATGCATACAGTTGCAGAAAACACAATCTCAAAAGAAATTGAAAATTTCAAAGTAATGTTTGGAGCAAAATTGTCTCACCCTGTGACAGACTAGAGTTTGATTATGCATCAGTTTAATTTGTTTAAGCACCAAGTTCCATTGTAATAATTTCTTATATAGTACCTCCAAAATAGATTTTTCTTACCTAATTTATATAGAAAAATATCTATAAGTAAATGAAAAAATATCTAAATATGGAAGACAATAAGAATAATTGGGTCCAGTTTTCTTGATTAAAAAAAGCTAAAAATTATTTACCTTTTTTTAGAAGGTGGGGAGAGGCAGAGGGAGAGAAAGAGAGAAAATCTTAAGCAGGCTCCATGCCCAGCGCCAGCCCTATGCAGAGCTTGATCTCACAACCCTGAGATCATGACCTGAGCCAAAATCAAGGGTCAGATGCTTAACTGACTGAGCCACCTAGGTGCCCCCAAAATTATTTTACTTTTTAAGAAATTATTTTACTCTGTTGGATATAAAATTAGGAGTGGATTCAGTGAAAAGAGATTAATTCACAGTTAGATTGAATGTCCTCATAAAGAACTTGCATGTTTGTCTTCACAGTGTTTGTCTTTATAAAAAATAATGTCTTGGGTCAAATATAACTTAACAAATTCTTCATTTATCAAAGGATGAATATTCAGCAAGTGGGGAAGCCATGGCATATTAGAATGTATAATATTCTTTGGTCAGAAGACAGACTTTTGTCCCAGACTGCCACTCATTAATTAGCTGGGGATCCGAAAAAAATCATTTGACCTCTCCAGGGACTTTGTTTCCATCTGTAAAAATCAGAGGATTGGAATTTCTTGGAGTTAAAGGAACATCAATGTTTAAAGACACATAGGAGCTCTAAAATCCAATATTTTATAAAAATTTGAAGCTTACTCCTTTGATCAAGAAAATCTTATATACCAACTAAGATTCTTTTTTTTTTTTTAAAGATTTTATTTATTTATTCGACAGAGATAGAGACAGCCAGCGAGAGAGGGAACACAAGCAGGGGGAGTGGGAGAGGAAGAAGCAGGCTCATAGTGGAGGAGCCTGATGTGGGGCTCGATCCCGGAACGCAGGGATCACGCCCTGAGCCGAAGGCAGACGCCTAACCGCTGTGCCACCCAGGCGCCCCCCAACTAAGATTCTTGATAGAAAAAATTTAACTTGATTATGCATTTTCCGTCTCATTAGAAGATCATAATGAATATAATATAAAGTCCTCTTCATGAACAAGAGACACTGTTTCTGACCTTGATCGCGTATCAGGTTATACACAGTAACCAACTTAAGGAAGACTGATATGTTAAAGAAATATTTGCTTCTTTAATTAATGATCCAGAGCAGATGCAATTTTTCTGTCTTCTTTCTCAGTCTTTGTTGCCTCTCTTTTCTATTCTTTGTGCAACTGTCTGTGGCAGCATCTTTCCTACCTCATTTTAATAGATTCCACTCTCAAACTATATGAGCTAAGATGGAAAGAAAGTGATTTCTTTTTTTTTTTTAAAGATTTTATTTATTTATTTGACAGAGATAGAGACAGCCAGCGAGAGAGGGAACACAAGCAGGGGGAGTGGGAGAGGAAGAAGCAGGCTCATAGCGGAGGAGTCTGATGTGGGGCGCGATCCCATAACGCCGGGATCACGCCCTGAGCTGAAGGCAGACGCTTAACGACTGTGCCACCGAGGCGCCCCAAAGAAAGTGATTTCTAAAAGGAAAATCAATGAACCATTACTGAAGGAGAGAAAGGGTACGCTGTGAAGAAAAACAAATAAAATTACAGCAAAAACAACAAAATCAAAGATCCACTACACTCTATAATGAACTGCATCTTATTAAAAAATAAGTCACCTTTTATTTAATTCTATCAATGTAGTAGAAATATCAAAATGATAATGTTTTCTTGGGACTTGTTTATCCTTGTACAAAAAATCTTTTCTTAGGATATGGTACTTGGGCTCTTATTATAATTTCTTTTTCCTCTGTGCATTCGTGGAATACTATAGAACATAAGGAGGAGTGAGTTTATTGTAAGGATAATCATACTGGATCTAAATTAATGTTCTGGACTTGCCTTTAAATAGTTTTGTGACATCAGTCATGAACATATGTAAGTACTAGTCTCTGTCAGCTGAAAATGGCATTAATGAAGCCTCATTCTCCTCAATTTTTGCTAGCAATAAATAACCTAAATTATATTTCTAAATTGCTAGTAGCGTGATTTTAAATGCCTAAGTGCATTCTAATTACATGAGATAAAGGTAATTTCCCTTATCATAATTTGTTCCTAAGAAAAGAATGGAATGTGAAAGGCCAACAACACTAATCTGCACCTTCTATGATTATATGCTTATTTCTGGGGGAAAAAAAACAACAAACAGCAAGCCTCATTTCTAAGTTATCCAGATCAAAGTGGAACCTCTAAACAGATAGATTAAGCTCAGCATTAAATTATTTCAATCTTCATTTGTTCAGTTTCCAATTTTCAACACCAACCATGTTTGATTTTCTTTTTCCTGTTGATGAAAATTCAAAGATTATATTTTAATATATATTAATGTGTGGTATGTTTATATACAAATATAATCATATTAATATATAATTTGTATAATATATAACCACATAAAATTCGAATAATTTTTAAAATAAATTATTGGTTTTATATTCTCTTTATGTGGTCTAGAAAATTCACCAGAATTGTTTTAGTTCATGGGCAATAGCCTATTCTGGTATAGATGGTTGATTACATATGTCACTTTTTATTAAGTTTAGGATTAGATTAAATCAGGCAATTCCTGATTGTTTCATGAAAAGATTTTAGACAGCAAAATGGAGTCTATTAGCTTTGATATCATTTGTTTAATGTAAGATTCTGGAAAATATGAAAAAGAAGAGGAACACATCTATATCATTTACCTCCTAATGATGTAAAGGACTATTTCTATCGATAATTAATAAAGTCATCATGATGGGTCTTTTTTCAGTTGGAATAGAAATAATCTTCTAGAATAACAAACTTTCTGATAGAAATCCAAGAATCACATTCCTTTATTCAGAAGTATTTTAACCAGTTAAAATGTTTAAACACTATAAACACAGATAATTTATATCCTCCTAATTTTGTCTAATGAGATTAGGTATTTTTTAGGGACACTTTTGGTTTCAAGTATTATAAATCTACTCAAGACATTAAGAATGAAGGATTTGGAGTTGTTAAAAAGCAAAAACAAACAAACACACATATAGGGATGTCTCCTAAAACAGAAGACCATGAATTAAATCTGACCTTCATAAGGAAACAAAACCAGAGTTTATAAAATCTTCACGGACCAAAACCATTATACTCAATCTCCCTCTTCAAGACATTTTAAGAATAACAAATGCCATAAGCAGCAAAGTCATATTTTAGAAATGGAGGAAGAAAGAAAAAATAATTTCTTGAATGGAAGGAGCAAGGGTAAATGAAAGTCAATGAGGGGGCGCCTGGGTGGCACAGCGGTTAAGCGTCTGCCTTCGGCTCAGGGCGTGATCCCGGCGTTATGGGATCGAGCCCCACATCAGGCTCCTCCGCTATGAGCCTGCTTCTTCCTCTCCCACTCCCCCTGCTTGTGTTCCCTCTCTCGCTGGCTGTCTCTATCTCTGTCGTATAAATAAATAAAATATTAAAAAAAAAAAAAAAAGAAAGTCAATGAGGAGAGGACAATCTAAAGAACTTTGATATTTTCATCTCAGGATCTGATGTTCTATCTCCATCCAAGACTGGACATGGTGTCCTTAGTTTGTATGACTTGATTATAGTACTTAAAATATTTATATGTGCTTTTTCTGATTAATTATTATTCTGATTAAAATGTAATTATTCTGACTAAAAAATGAGAGGACATACTTTGAAGAGAGAAAAACTTAACTATTGTTGGAGGAGAGGAAATATTCTGACCTAAGAGAGATTTCAACTGAGTCTTACTGCTTTAACCTGAGTTACTCATCTTCTAGTCAAAGACATATTCTAACATATAAAAAGATCTGTGCAAATTTTTAAAACTGCATCTAAATCTATTTCAAAATATGTGTTAGAGGAGTATACTCCTTAACTCGATTATAATTAGAGCAGCCACATGAAATTTTATTTATCCTTTCAAAATCCATGTTTGAGAATTTGATGGAACTCTTCACACTTTAAATTTTTTATCACTACTAATAGAGGTTTATAACATAATATGATCCTGTACCACACTTAAAAAAAGACCCTTAATCAAACCTAGAGCACTTCCATTCAAATAAGTAAAAATTAGTAGGGCTTCATCTGTCTCTGGGAAATACTGACACCACAAGTTTTATAGGCCAATTCATTCTTACCCTCAGACTTTTTTAAAGAGCTCATATCATTGGGCCTTTAAAATCAAATCACTTGTTATATATGATTTTTTTCCACCCATTTACAAATGTCATTTTTAATTCATTTCTAGATTGCACTTAATTGAGAATGAAACCAGACCATGACTATCACAAGGGGCACATTAATTTTAAAGTTCCCTTGTAGAAGATTTGTTTTTAATCACAGTGATTTTTCTTTTTTATCTCCATTTGCATTAGGGCTGGGCAAAAGGGCAAGAAGAAATATTGAGTCCATCTAACGTTTATTGATTAAGATGATGTGAACAACTAACTGACTTTCATTAATTATCTAAATGGCCTACTCAGTACCCAGAAATATAGGCATTTAAGTATGGTATTTCATTGCATGAAACATCATAATCATCTCTGGTGCTTACATTATTACAGATACATAATGGGGTGATATCCTAAAATAATCATGATCCATGCCATGTATTTCTTGTAGATGCTTTTAATGTTGGGGTGAAGAAAATCATTGAAATAAGTATTTGAATGGATGCGGTTGGGGAAATGCCATAAAATGGAATCGTTTAATTGAAACACAAGTCCAAGCTGTCCCAACCCGGGGCAGTAAAACCCATTGAGGGCTTCCAAATGTTCCTAAAATAAAGGCAACAATTCTTGGTTGCCCAGATGAATTTTGAAGATTCCAGCCATGTAAGAATTCTTTCGTTCTCAACTTCTCTAAGCTCTTAAATAAAATAATTGTTCACAAATACTTTTTCTTTTGCCAGAAGTACTTTCCTGCTGCTCATTCCTCCACAACATCCATTTGGTATGGGTAACTGTAATGTCTTCTGCCATATCAATTATCTTAACTCTCAGTCATACTGCCTCAGGTTACACTAGAAGGCTTCCTTAAATGCTTCTCTGTCACCAGCAAATGATACCAGGGCAGACTTAAAACTGTTTTACAGTTCTGGAAGTCATAGTGTGAAATGAGTCTTGCGGAGCTAAAGTCAAGGTGTCAGTAGAACACTTTCCTATTGGAGACTCTAAGGGAGAATCTATTCCTTGTCTTTTCCAGCATCCAGAGGCTGCCGGCATGGCTTGGCTTGTGGCTGTAGGACTCCAACCTCTGCTTCTGTAGTTACATCCCCTTCCCTGACTCTGGCTCTCTCTGCTAAGGATCTTTGTGATTACATTGGAATCACCTAGATGATATAAGATAATCTTCCAATCTCAAGATCCTTAACTTCACCACATCTGCAAAAATGATTTTGCCATGTAAGAAGACATATTCACATGTCACCGGGATTAGAACCTAATGGACATCTTTGGAGGGGATGTTGCATTATCCTACCTAATACAATGGGAGTATTTTAAAAGTAATGATCATTTTTGTGTTTTGCAGAAATTAGCAAAATTTATTTCATTGACTCAACACTTTTTACTGAAGACTACATGCAAGGAATTCATAGTAAAAGCAAAGATGTATCAACAACGAAGCAACAATAAGATCTCAAGATAACTACGTAGTAACTTGGTAGCTTTCTAATGGGTACAGTATTTCCTGAAAATTATATGTGCAAATAATATGCAGCTTAATTTTCACATCAGTGCAATCTAATTGTATATCTCAGCCTTCTCTAACTAATGGGAGAAGTAATAAACACAGTTAGTTATGAGTCTACTAATAATTCCATATTATTCTCTTTACTTCACTCTGCGGAGGATTGAATCTCAGGGAGCCTACCCAACATCATAGGTTTGTATCTTTCCACATTACCTTGCTGGTTTCTAAAACGTCATCATCTGTTTATGGTGATTACTGAAATTACTGAAATTTCCTCATCTTTTCCTAGTTCCTGGGTTTTGTGGCCCAGGATCCTTTGTGTCTACAGACTTTGTGTTACATCCATACCTACTTGGGAAACACATATGGAAACATAATAAGTAAACAAACAACTGAAACTACTAAAAACTGGAAAGCTATGGCCAAGGCAAAAGTAAGAAAGAGGACAGCTTCTCTACAGCTGTGGATTCTTTTAAATATTTTTATGTGTTATAGTGAAGGCTTTCTCATTTATTTTAGTGGATATTTTCTTGAGACCCAATTCTACATGAAAGACAAAGGCATGAAATGGATAGAAATGGAACTATTTTGCTATTACCTCCCTAGAATTTCTGGGGCTCAAGAGGAGCACAAGTACCCATCAAACCCCACTGCTTCCCCACAATACACACACACTAGATAAACTAATTTCAGGATGAAACAAGCACCTATTTGGACTCTAGCTTTATAATATGATGGCCATTGACCCTGAGCAATACTACTTGATGCCACTCAGCTTCAAGTTTATCATCTAAAAATGGTAGGATCCATCTAACTTTACAGAACTATTTTTTGAATTGAGATGATGTAGGTAGCACACCAAGCATGTGCCTGGCATGCAAGAGTTCAAAAGAACAAGAAAGAAAGAAAGAAAGAAAGAAAGAAAGAAAGAAAGAAAGAAAGAAAGAAAGAAGGAAGGAAGGAAGGAAGGAAGGAAGGAAGGAAGGAAGGAAGAAAAGAAAAGAAAGAAGGAAGAAAGAAAGAAAGAAAAAGAAAGAAAGAAAGGAAGGAAGGAAGGAAGGAAGGAAGGAAGGAAGGAAGGAAGGAAGGAAGGAAGAAAGAAAGAAAGAAAGAAAGAAAGAAAGAAAGAAAGAAAGAAAGAAAGAAGGGGGGAGGAAGGGGGGAGGAAGGAAGGAAGGAAAAAAGAAAAATATATTTTCTCACCAAATTCCTCTGAATAGTTTTTTGTCTTTTGATAATTTTGACAATTTTTGGAATGATAAAGAACAAACTAAATCGTATTTTGGTATCCCATGTCTCATAGAGAAGCAAAGTAAAGATGAGGATTCCTGATGAACATGATATTTACAAATGTGAGCACCAAACCAGAAGTACATTTATATGGCTCAATATAGCACATTTTAGAAAATAGAAATGTTCCACAATGAATATTCTCTAAATAGCTTTCAGTAGGATTTGCTTATATGTTACGATGTGCAAGAAGTTAAATTGCCACTGAAGCACAGAGAACCCATCTCTGTCTGCAGCTTGGTTCCCAAGTTTCAACAAAAGCCTCTCCAAAAGAAGAAGAAGAAAAAAAAAAAAAAAGCATGGCTATCCATTCTGGGTGGTGGCACAGAACAGGGACTTCTGTTTTGCGGACAGGAATAAAGAACAAATTCCCTCTCTAATTGAATGAGCAACCCACTTTGATTCAAGATCCTCTTATCAATGAATGAAACGATTATATTATACTTCACTCTCAAAGACTGAAAAAGTGGAAAATAAATAAATAAGCCCAAGACACAAGGCGAAGCAAATATGTTTTCCATTTGAAAGATCTGACAGTATCCAAATAAAATTCTTTATTTCAAGTTATAGAGGATTAAGGGATCTCTTTAAAATTGAGTCTGTAAACAGGCAGTGTGGTTTAGCTGTCAATAACTTGCTCATTTACATAACATAGCATGATACCACGTCTAGGTTTTAAAACCCCCAGTTTTATTTCCTCTGTACCCAATTCCTTGCAATTAAAAAAAAAAAGCAGAATTAGGTATTTTTTTTCATTATCTCTACCTTTTGTTCCTAAGTTATACACTAATAAGCATATCTGAAATGTAACATTAAGTTGCCTTTGACCACAAAAAGCAGTCCAGTAAGGACCAGTCCTACAGGGTTTAGCCGAGTTACTCTAAGTACCTTTTGCTTATGTGATTAAAAATGCCTAAATTTATAAAATAAACATTTGAAATAGTTCCCAATCACTTTATTTTTATTTCATTGTAGTTGTTATAGGGTAAACTGAGGTCGACCCTCTACTCCTCCCTTCTCCTGCCATAGACATGATTGCAAAGCAATAGACAGTAGCTTACGTTTGGCAGGATGGGACAAGAGCGGCATGGCATTGGCATTAAAGGTGATTTTGAGAGGCTGTGACTCTGAAGAAAATGAGGGATGAATGAGCGGGGAAGAGAGAACTTTGAGTTGTTGAATGAAGAATTCGATGAGATTTCAATAGAAATCCTAAGTAGTAAAATGTTTGCCTCGTCTACTTCCTAAAATGCCCATGACTTACTGATGCATTGGGAAACCTGATCAATTGTTGTGATGTGTAGAACAGTGAGATTCTGCTTTAAAATGAACAGATATTACAACAGCAATCCTGAGAAGTCTTGCTACTCTTCATTCTGCTGCTCAAGTAACAAAAACAAAAAAATCTTTCAAAATCTAACCACACTGTCTGAAGGTTTTCTAATTTTCATTAGTTTGTTTTTTGTTTTTCACTCCTGTAAAATCAGTCAATAGAGTGATTAGGAGAAGATTAAAATATATTGAGAATAATTTATGTTAACAGAATCTCTAGACCCTTTACACATAAAAAGGAGTATTTCCCACAAGCAAAAAAACACAAAAAACAAACAACAACAACAACAACAAAAAAACACTAAAAACTAACAGTGTCTTAAACAAGCAAATGCTTTATTCTGCCGTACAAAGATTCTTGAGGCAATAACCTGGGGTTAGTTTAAATGTTGGAAGATGTTAATTAGGAAAGTTTTTTTGTTATTGTTTTTTAAATCCTCAAGCCCTGCCATTCCTAGAACAGGGCTTTCATCCTCCTGACTGCAAGATGATTCATTCACCCCCCAGCATTGTTTGTATATCCTGGGCAGGAAGAAGGGCAAAAGGCCCAAGGGATACCCGAGCTGAGACTTTTTCAAAAATAAAACATTCCCAGAATGCTTCCCCGGAAACTGCAGCTCAACACCTTACTAGCCAGAACTTGTAACGTGTCCACATCTAGATGCAAAAGAATCTGGAAGGGTGAGCTATTTGACTCGTTAACCTCTATAAAGGAGGAAAGCAGAAAGTAAAAAAAAAGTAAAAAAGCAGAAAAGAGAGAACAAAGTGATGGTTACCAGAGGGGAGGTGGGGGGGGGATGAGTGAAGTAGGTGATGGGGATTAAGGAGTGCACTTGTGATGAGCACCTCCTGGGTGATGAATGGAATTGTTGAATCACTATATTGTACACCTGAAACTCACATTACACTGTGTGTTAACTATACTAGCATTTAAAATAAAATAAAATGAAATATAAATTACTAAAAAAAAAGCGTAATAGTTTATATGTAACTAATCCTTAGGGTATGCCACATATATTATTAATTAATTAATTAATCCTAATAATAGACCCATGTAGTAATAATAGTATACTAATTTAAGGATGGTAAACCGAAACTCAGAAAAGAGTGTAAGGAAATTCCTCAAATTCATGAACTTGAATACCAGAACTGAGAATCAAACCTAAGTCTGTCCTATATCAAAATGGAAGCCTGTGAATACTTAGATAATGTATGAATAATATTTTATTAGAATATAAATAAGGACAGGTGGGTTCAATCAAAGCAGTGCTGCAAACACTCTATTAAAGGGGTATACTAAAATTGTTCTTGCATTTCTTATATACACATGCAGAGAAAGAGATAGAAGAAAATCTATATATTAGTTTTGTATCAAAGGAGGGGCAACTTTTTGAACACATATTCCAGAATATATATGGTGATACTGAAACAAGGGAGTAATGTTTTATTTTCAATTTCACCAGGTGGTCAGTCTCTCATATTTGCCTTCCATTAAGTCTAGAATACAGCTTACTGCAGAAAAGACAATGGTTTGATTGAAAACTCATGTCTGAATATTAAAATAGAAAATTTCTTATTAAATTTTGTCAACTGGACAAAGTGACATTTCTGCATTATTATCTTTCTTTGTGAAGCTTATCAAACCACTTTGACTCACTTCACCAATTGAAAACTTTCCCCTCTTCAGTTTCAAAGATGGTGATGAACTTGAAAGCCAGAAATGT
Source organism: Ursus maritimus (assembly GCF_017311325.1). Taxonomy (NCBI): domain Eukaryota; kingdom Metazoa; phylum Chordata; class Mammalia; order Carnivora; family Ursidae; genus Ursus; species Ursus maritimus. The sequence continues at coordinate 18,362,776 of NW_024425008.1, forward strand.
AAGGTATCCAAAATGGTCTATAATTTATCTATAGCATGTATTTGAGAAAAGCAAATTTTTTTGAAGATTTTATTTATTTGAGATAGAGCAAGAGAGTACAAGCAGGGGGAGCAGGAGGCAGAGAGAGAGGAAGAAGCAGACTCCCGCTGAGCAGGGAGCCCGAAGTGGGACTGGATCCCAGGAGCCTGGGATCAGGACCTGAGCTGAAGGCAAATGCTTAACTGACTGAGCCACCCAGGCACCCAAGAAAAGCAAATTTTTTAAAATGGCATAATAAGTTAAAAAGTTATAATTGTTTTACTTCCTCATAATTTTAGAAAAATAATGTATCAAAAAATCATTACTATATACATAATATATATAATATATATACTATAAATTCATCTCCGAAGCCTATGTAGATAGTATTTCCTCGCAAAATATTCAACAGATATATGCAAAAATCATTGAATAAGAAATCTATTTCGGGGTTGCCTGGGTGGCACAGCGGTTAAGCGTCTGCCTTCGGCTCAGGGCATGATCCCGGCGTTGTGGGATCGAGCCCCACATCAGGCTCCTCCGCTATGAGCCTGCTTCTTCCTCTCCCACTCCCCCTTCTTGTGTTCCCTCTCTCGCTGGCTGTCTCTATATCTGTCAAATAAATAAATAAAATCTTTTAAAAAAAAAAAGAAATCTATTTCGTATGGCCATATAAAATACTTTCCAAATATATTGTTTATAGCAATGGTAAGGAAATTATTACCAAGAATTAAGCAAGATGTTTTTCATTCTATTTTCCACATTGCTTCCAGAATGATATTCTGGAGATATAAGCGTGGTAATATCAAAGGTTAAAATGACTCATAAAGTTTAAAAATCACTAGGACACAAGTTTAAAGTTTTCTCTTGGGATATACATAGCTTCTGATCTTACTTTTATCAAATTCACTTGTTTCTCAATTTTGTTTTATGTAATTTCATAGATGAATAGATTCTCACATTCATATTTTTATGTATTTCCATGTCCTCAACCAATTTTACCACATTTATCATGATTTAGCCCTGAAGGGGTATCCGGTGTTTCACTGTCAGGTCAAGAGTTTATGGACACTCCCTTTCATGAGAGTCACATACATGTTCCAGGAGAGATAAGTGGGGGAAATCCCTAATCACACTCCTTGGCAGTAATGAAAACTCTGTATTGAAATCATTAGCTCTTTTATAACAGAATCATATAATGTCTACTAGGATATTTGTCGATACACACATACACACACATGAACACACATGCATACTGTTCAAAAAGGACAGTCTTCATCATCTTTTCTTTACTCTAAAGTAGGATTCCAGGGGTGCCTGGGTGGCTCAGTTGGTTAAGCCACCCGTCTCTTGATTTAGGCTCAGGTCATGACCTTGCAGTCATGGGATCAAGCCCTGCATCGGGCTCTGAGCTCAGCATGGAGTCTGCTTGAGATTCTCTCTCCCTTTCCTTCCTGCTCTCTCTCCTTCTCTCAAATAAGTAAATAAAATCTTAAAAAAATAAAATAAACTAGGACTCCAAGGACACATGTACTATTTTTAATCCCATCTTACTTCTTTCTTTTGAAAGATCATCTACTATTGATTTTCTTTCTAGTTATTAACACCTCTTTTTCTTTGTTAGATATTTTTTATGTGTCTTTTTCTTACCCAGCCAAATTTCTCTTTAAAAAAAAAAAATCCCTATTAGGTCATTGATTTTCTTTCTAAATACATTTGTATTATTTTACTTGTTCTCCTGAAAAGCTATAAATCATAAACATCTTTCCTGTTCCTTATTAACACCTAGTTATCTTTTGTTTAACTTTTCTCTGCTCCAAAATCTAATCAGATGAAAGAATATCATGAGCACGTGTTCTTTGAAAGTTCCTAGAACATTTCCACATATATATTTCAGATTTCCTCAGGACTAGCAATCTAGTATTCCCTAGTAAGTGAAATAAGCCTGCTGGTTGTATGGCTTTTAGTAAAACCTTCATAGTATTCCAAATATGTAATCTAAGAGAGCAATTTTCTCAGTTAAATAGGTCATGCTTTCAATAAATTTTGTACATATTTGCATTGTGTCACCTAATACCACTATGTGTAAATCCTCTTAAATATACTGTGTTTTGGTACTTTTAAAAAGTTGAATAAATGGAAGACACAATGCTGAATTTGAAAATCTTTTCATACTTTAATATGCAGAGTTTTTCACATAGTATTTTCTCAAAATTTTTACATTAGAATAACTAGCCTATAGCAAAGTTTGTTCTATTGAAGACTAATAAAGTAATAACTAGAAATCCAGAGATCCCAGTCACAAAGTTTCTTAAAATCTGAGGGAAAACTACACTGAGTATCAAAGGAATGAATAAAGAGTTATCATTTAAAATATCCTTAAAAGAAGAAATAAAATGTAGCTTCTGCCTGCAACCTCAGAATCTATTACTCCCAAGAGGTACTTCCCTCCACATCACAGAACCATGTCCATCCGATGCCCACCCAAGTTAACTTTTTTTAATTGGATTTGTCATTCCATTCAGATAGATCCCATCATGGTCACATGCACAATTAAGAAGAATACTTGAGAGAGAACGGAGTTGACCACCACTTAAAAACATTACTACTGGGGTGTCTGGGTAGCTCAGTCAGTTAAGTCTGCCTTTGGCTCAGGTCATGATCTCAGGGTCCTGGGTTCAACCCTGAATCAGGCTCCCCTGCTCAGTGGGGAGTCTTCTTCTCCCTCTCCCTCTGCCCCTCCCTCCCCTTACCCATGCTTGCTCTCTCTCTCTCTCTCTCTCCCTCTCTTGTGCACTCTCTTTTTCAAATAACTAAAATCTTTAAAAAAACCAAAAAGCTACTACTGACTTGGCCTAAAGAAAAGAGAAAATGCTTTTTATTGTGCATAAACAACCTGTTAATTGTGTCCATTTTCACTGCCAAAATAAAAGTAAAGTTCATTCTTAGCACCACTGAGTTTTAATTCATTATCATATTTTTCTCAAATTACTTATTTCCCAGTGACCTGGAAATCAAATTTCAGATAAGCCTACCATTAAAAAAAAATTGGCCAATGTTTGTGTTAATCTATATAATACAAATGTTGATTAATTTTTTAAAAATTAAAAAATTAGGGATTTCTATTCACTATTGAGACCATTCCTCTATTTATTGCCTGGATGGTAAGGAATTAATCAATGGCCTGGAACTATATCCTCTTTTACTGATTGATATCTTTGTGAGTTTGCTTAATGTAAAAGTAATATCTCAACTTATTCAAAAGGATATACAGTACTTCATCAATTCAAAAACACAATTTGCCCTACATCTCAGCATCTCTGTAATTGGTGTATGTCTTACAATGGATGGCATGGTCATAATTTCATTGGCTATAGTTTTGGGTTTCACTTGCTTCTTTTTCTTTTTCTTTATCTTTTTCTTTCATTCTTAGTGATTTATAGAATAATGGTACATCCTATGATTGATAGTAACTTAGATTTGAGGAAACATAGTGTTGTCTTTAATCCAAACAATATAATGTTGGAATAAGAATATTTTATGTACCAGAGAAAGAACATTTTATATGGGCTGGCAAGATGGTCAAGATCTTTCTGATCACTCACTCTTTCTACCACTGTTATACAGCCAGAATATACTGGATCCAGTTTTTAGCTGCCAAAACAGCCAAATAGAGAAAATAAGATACTGCCCTATAAGTGATTTACAGAAGTCCCCAGCCCACTACCATGCAGAAATGGCTGTTTCCAAGGTTAACCGTGACAAACATCTTGCCAGATCCAATAGTTGATTCTATTGGCCTGTGACTCACTCAGCTTCACAGCAGAATTGATCAGACCTGACAACAACACACTCCTTGAAGTATTTTCTACACATGAAAAATTGAAATATTTTCTACATATGGCTTATATGATACAACATCCTCCTGGTTTTCTTCCTATGTTACTACTCTCTCTTTCTTAGTCTCTCTCTCTCTCTTTAATTAGTTTCAGGGGTAGAACTTAGTGATTCATCAGTTGCATATAACACCCAGTGCTCATTCCATAAAGTGTCCTCCTTAATGCCCATCACACAGTTATCCCCACCCACCTCCCTCCAGCAACCCTCAGTTTGTTTCCTAGAGTTCAGGGTCTCTTATGGTTTGCCTCCCTCTCAATTTTCATCTTATTTTATTTTTCCTTGCCTTCCCGTATTTTCATTTGTTTTGTTTCTTAAATTCCACATGTGAGTGAAATCATGTGGTATTTGTGTTTCTCTGACCAACTTATTCCACTTAGCATAATACCCTCAAGTTCCATCCACATCGTTACAAGTGGCAAGATTTCATTCTTTTTGATGGCTGAGTAATATTCCATTGTATGTGTGTGAGTGTGTGCATGTGTGTGTACCACATCTTCTTTATCCATTCATCTGTCTATGGACATCTGGGCTCTTTCCATTGTTTGGCTAGTGTGGACATTGCTGCTGTAAATATTGGGGTGCATGTGGCCCTCAAATCACTATGTTTTGGTCTCTTTTAGAGGATAGAGTTGAGTTTTGTAATCCCTAATTAATTGCTCATTTTTTTAAAGATTTTATTTATTTATTTGACAGAGAGAGAGAGAGACAGCCAGCGAGAGAGGGAACACAAGCAGAGGAAGTGGGAGAGGAAGAAACAGGCTTCCCAGCAGAGCAGGGAGCCTGATGTGGGGCTGGATCCCAGGACTCTGGGATCACACCCTGAGTCAAAGGCAGATGCTTAACAACCAAGCCACCCAGGTGCCCCTAATTGTTCACTATTAACTTTCTTCTCCACCCTTTCTATACTCCCTATGATTCTTACAAACAATTGCATGTATATAAGTATAAATATAGCAAAGGATACAGATGTAGTTTTAGATTATATATCAGGGTTATGCTGGAAGCAAGTAATGAGTTAGGAATCGCTTGTATAAAAAGATTTGTACAGTTGTTACAAATTCCTTATAAAAAGGTATAGGAAAATATTGTAGGATTGTTAAGCTACAAAGAAAACATTAGTACATTTTTAAAAATATTAACATGTTTACACAAAAATATCCCTATTAACTGAACATTTAAGAAAACTAGTATTTGGTTTTGGATGTATAGAGAGTAGAAGCATCATCTTTTCCTTCATTTTCCTTCTCCATTTACATGACAGAAGATGTTAAAAGAAGAATAAAACATTAACAGTATAGGAAAATAAGAAAACAAGGAAGCAATGGGTCAGAAAAATTGAGGGCAACCCAGAAAATGGACAGCTGGTAAAAGAACCAGTGAATCCACTGCAAAAATCTCCAGGGAAGAGAACTACTCTTTCCAAGGTGGTTCAGGAAAAGATGTTAAGTTTAACACGAAAATATATATATATATAAACTGAAGTAGGCAGTAGGTCTCAGGTAATTAATTATTGTGCTACAATTAGATCAGTGAGAGTGGTTGGCTCCTTACATAAATGGTGACGCCAATTGTTGGCAAGGATGTGGAGGAACAGGATCTCATTCATTGCTGTTGGAAATGCAAAATAGTACAGCCACTTTGGCAGATAGTTTGGCAGTTTCTTTAAAAAGTAAATACAGGGACTCCTGGGTGGCTCAGTCAGTTAAGTGATTGCCTTTGGCTCAGGTCATGATCCCAGGGTCCTGGGATCGAGTGCTGCATCAGGCTCCCTGCTCAGTGGGGACCTTGCTTCTCCCTCTGCCTGCCGTTCCCCCTGCTTGTGCTCTCTCTCTCTGATGAATAAATAAAATCTTAAAAGATAATACAGTTTTGCCGTACAATCCAGCAACCACACTCCTCTCTACTTATCCAACTGACTTTAAAACCTATGTCCATACAAAACCCCACATCAAATGTTTATAGCAGTTGTATTTACAATCTTCAAGAGCAAGAAGAAATCAAAATGTCCCTCAAATGCTATTTTGATATTAAAAAGAGGAGCTATCAATTTATGAAGGGACATGAAGAAACCTTAAACACATGTTACGAAGTGAAAAAAGTCAGTTTGAAAAAGTTATACAGGGGCGCCTGGGTGGCTCAGTCAGTTAAGCATCTGCCTTTGGCTCAGGTCATGATCCCGGGGTCCTGGGATGAAGCCCCATGTCAGGCTCCCTGCTCAGAGAGGGGTCTGCTTCTCCTTCTCCCTCTGCCTCTCCCCCCCCGGCTTGTGCTCTCTCTCTCTCTTTCACTCACTGTCTCTCAGATAAATAAATAAAATCTTAAAGAAAAAAAAAGCCATTCATTGTATGCTTTCCATTATACGACATCCCGGAAAAGACAAAACTGTAGAGATAATAAATTGATCAGTAATTGACAGAGTGGGGAGGGTTGAACAGATTAAGCACAGGAGAAAACAGTGTGATACTGTAACTGCAGATACATGAAATGATGCATGTGTCAAAGCCCATTGATCTTTATAGCACAATTGGGGAGCTATAATGTATGTAATTTTTTTTTTATAAATCACTTAGGAGGTTGAGGAAAACCCTAGATGGGATGCAGAATATGGCAAAACAATCTAACCGTATTGTACAAGTATAAAAGAACCTCAGTAAACTGAGTGAGAGAAAATGTTGCTAACTTTGGAAGTGAGCGGGTTCTGTAAAACAATCTGTATTAAGAATTGTACTCTAGCTGATAAGATTGTTTCCCATAGGGGTCCAGGGTACCAATTCTTTTCCAGCTACAAATATACACAAGAATTGAACAATCAAATCAATGAATGCTAGAAGGTGAGAATCTGCAGTCTAGCATATCTGGGTATGGTAAACTAATAACTTTGCTCCTAATTATCAAGATCTATTGGTGGTTTCAGATGTCCTACCTTGGTCAGCTCAAATGATTCACACACAGCTTGTATTGCAGGATACAGGATTCCAAATCTTCTTCCTCATTTGGAAGCTTTATCACTAAACAAACGAGAGAGGGCAAGGACTGAATGAAAACACACAAAGAATTGAAAATACAGAATCAAAATTGTAAATCACCAACTCAATATATTAGTTTGATATGAGGTATTTTCGTACGGTATTAAATTTTCAGCCTTAAATTTTCTCAGCCTCTTCCTTCCTTCCATTCTTGCATATGTGCATACAAATCTTTACCCTTTGTTCTCCTATCTGAGAGGAAAAAATGTATCTCGTTGTCAAGAATATGTTTAACCTACCAGTGCTTTGATTTTATCTGCCACTACTTACTTTGAAAAAAATTTTTATACTTACTCCCCTTTATGAGATCCTTCTGCTCCTTTCCACTTCATCTTAAACCATGATCAAACAATGCTAAAACATTTTTTTTAAGAAAAATAGAAAACAACATTTCCACTCTGCCTTCTTCTGAATCTAGTGTTTGTATGTTCCTTATTATTATTATTTTGTGTTTTGTTGAGAGCCATCCTAATGGATGTGATGTATTTTATTGTGGTTTTGATTTTCATTTGCCTAATGATTAGTAAATTAGAGCATATGTCCTTTGAAGAAATGTCTAGTCCTCTACCCATTTTTTGATCGGGTTGTTTATTTTTTGTTGTTGTTGAATTGTAGAAGTCCTTTACATATTCTGGATATTTGCTTCTTTTCAAATATATGCTTTGCAAATATTTTCTTTCATTCCATGCATTGCCTTTTCACTCTTTTGATTCTTTCTATCCAAGAACATGGTGTGTTTCTCAAAGCTTTATTGTTTTGCAGGCACCTGGGTGGCTCAGTTGGTTAAGCATCAACTCTTGGTTTTGGCTCTGGTCATGATCTCATGGTTCATGATCTAGGGTTCTTAGATCTAGCCCCCCACTTTCCCTTGGGCTCTGTGTTTAGCAGGGAGCCTGCTTGAGAGTCTCTTCCTCTGCCCCTACCTTTCTCTTGCTAAATAAGTCTTAAATGGATAAATAAATCTTAAAAAAAAATTGTTTTGTTTTAGTTTTACTGACACAGGTTTTTAGGGTATTTTTGTTTAATTTATAGATTTGTAGATTCATATTTTAGTTATTTTTTAGTTGTTAATTTGCTATTATAAAAGTGATGCTCTTTGCTAGTATACATTCTTTCTAGTTTGGGTTAATACATGTAAATGCTTTTGATTTTTGTATATTGATTTTATTACCTGCTACAAATGGTATGCTGATTTGTAGATTTTGGTAATTTCTTAGAATAAATAATTCTGCTGTGATCAATTTCAAACTTTCAATGTTTCATCCACTGGCTTGCAAAATTCCTGAACTTTTAACAATCTGCACTAAAAGCCTGTCCAAGCTGGCTCCAGCATTACACTGCCTGATACTTTAATAAATTATTTGTTTGTTTATAATAGTTTTTTCATTGATTCTTTTGGAATTTCTAAATGTATAATTACATCATCTGCACATAGAGACAGTTTTAGCCTTTCTACCTCATACAATTTTAATAGTTTCCTATTGTCTAATTGTATTAGCTAATATTTCCTATAAACCATTAAATGTTCCTGGAGATGGTGGCTATCTCTACCTTGTTGATGATTTTGGTAGAGAAGTTTCTAGTATGTTCCATTAAATAAACTTTTCCTCTTTAGTTTATGTAGATGCTTTGGGGGTTTTGTGTATGTCTGTGTGTGTGCCAAAGAGATCTAACAATTACTGTTTTACTGAGTGTTTTTAACATAAATTCATGTTCATATTGTTTTTTGTATAATGCTTTTTCTGCTCCTATATAGAAATAATCATATGATTTTTTCCTAATTTCTATTAATAGGCTAGTTGCATTAATAAATCTCTTAGTAATGAAATACCATTATATTCCTGGAAAAAATTGTTGGTCAGGACTTTCTCCTTGATACTCTATTTTATAATGCTGTCAAACTTTCTTACCTACTATATGATTTTAAATATTTACAAAATATTCATAAATGTAATTGGTCTATATTTTTCCTACCCACCCACTCTCTATCTCTGACGTATTTTTACCAGTGTTTGAAGCATTACAAAATTTTGAAAGAGTTATCAGCATAGATCTTAAAACTGTTCAGCAAGATGCTCACTCTAACCTAACTTCATTATTCTCTTAAAAGAAAATTGATTGTTGAAATACATATTTAACTAGTAAAAATCCTTTACATAGAAATAGTGTATTACAAGGGATATAAACTATATGTGATTATATTCTACATTTTCCTCTTGATTTTAGTTGCAGGGGTCATCTTATTTCTATCTTACGCTTGGGAAAAGTGGATGAATGACTTGAAGGATTCAGTTAAATAATTAGCAGCAATAAATTCTAACCTAATTCTTTTGACGTTAAGATAAAAATTCCCCTAAATTTTTGTTGCCACCCCCTCTAGTAAAGATGAGGGTACACTAAGCCATCCACTTTCATGCTTTAGTGCTTCTCTTAGCCAATGGTTTAGGAATAATACCTATAATCATGGGATAAAATTGCTCTATCTGAATAACTAACTGAACATTAATGTCACAAAAATCTTTGCGCCATGATCTTGATGCCATGTAATCAATAACTCTTAATGAATGAACTGGTGATTTTTGTCCTTCAAGAGTTATTTTGCAGTCTTTTTCTACCATTCTAGTTTATAACCTGGCTTTATTACTTTAAAATTGGAGAAAAGAAAACTGTGAAGAACAATAATATCTTGGATAATATAGAAACAAGTATTTCTCATTTGATGCAAGTAAGCCCTTTAAAGGGAAAGGGGACCATTAAATTCATTAATTACAATGTATCCTTTTTTATCCTCATAATGCAATAAAAGCCAGGTAATTTTAAATTCCTATAGATTAGCATGACCTAAAGAAAATGGCAATAAGCTGTAAATAATAAGTTTTTAATTATAACTGCTAATCATGACAATTAATACTACACCCTCTCAAGTTTTGTTTTTAAAATAATAGCCTTAAATTGCCTTAACAAGATTTAATATAATTTGAAAACTCCTGTGAATACACTAAATAGCTATAAAAAGCTCCATCATTAATTTAATAAAAGAAACATTTTAAAAGGTGAATTGGAAAGAAAAAGAAAAAAAGCAATATCTGTAGACAAAAACAAAAGCTGCTGCTTCTCTCTCCCCATGCATTTATCACTTGAGGGCAAAATGGGAACCCAGAATAGTGATTACTTCTGCTTTAGATTTTGTGTAAGGAAGAGAAAGAAAAATTTACTCCTCCCACTCTAATTGGAAGGCAGAACGTATTCCAAGCATCCAAACAGTAAAGGATGTCATCATAGAAAGTGGCAAAGGTTAATTCGGAGAGTGCCGGTAATCCCACCTCTTTGGGGATTATTTAGTAACCTCCATGCTCTGTTTTCCTTCTCAATTGTCTCCTGATTTACTGCTTCTATTTACTTTCCGTGACACACTTTCTTTCTCACAAGTGGAGGCTGATTAGTTTTTGTTATGATTATATGACTTGATCTCTGTGGAGAATTTCGGGGGAGCGCTGAAAGGTGCATAATGAAAAGATATGTTGCTTCTACTGAGATTACAGAATTAAATGTAATGCAAAGTTTATGCAAAAAGAAATGCAATCACTTGAACGAGTTGAAGGAAAGATGAGGAATAACAGCACTGTGGATGGTTATGAAGTTAATCTAAATTAAAATATAGACTGGAATTAATTTTGTCTTCTTGGATAGCAGAACACTCCTCCGATTTCCTCTCTTGTGTTGACTTAGAGAGATAAATAACGTCCTCACTTTCAAATGCATGTGTCACCAACCAAAACAATCTAACGAGGAAATCTGTTAGGCAAATGAGTTTTCCCAAATTGTCATGGTTGCCTATTGAGACAAATGAGTTAGTAAATTTCAGAGGATTCACCACTCATGAGTATTAAAGTGCATGTTTGGTAAGAATTATAAAGTGCATTCAATCTTCACTCCATGTACATGAAGTAATATGACTGAGTTCTAGAAGAAGTTCAGGTCAAATGGAGTATTACAGGCAAGCTATGAAAATTAGTATTAAAAATATTCATTGTTAGCGGGGCGCCTGGGTGGCACAATGGTTAAGTGTCTGCCTTCGGCTCAGGGCATGATCCCAGCATTCCCGGATCGAGCCCCACGTCAGGCTCCTCCGCTGGGAGCCTGCATCTTCCTCTCCCACTCCCCCTGCTTGTGCTCCCTCTCTCGCTGGCTGTCTCTATCTCTGTCGAATGAATAAATAAATAAAATCTTTAAAAAAAAAATTCATTGTTAGCTTTCACATAGCACTGCTTTAAGTAAAGAATACAAAAACACCACTGAAATCTTGACCCTGTTTTTGAAGCCTTGCTTAACCAAGGCAATCTGGAAGATACCTTATTTCATTTTAACCCTTATAAAATAATTAATATCATTGCACCCAACTTGAAAAGTTATGCCCTTCTATTATTTATTCTATGTAGTTTTATATATTATTTAATTTTTTAAAAAGTTTATATTTATATGCCTCATCTTACCAATTATATAATAACTTCCTAGAGGGCTGAGGGCTTCCCTTACTTTTTGTAAACATCATAATATCTATCAAGCCTCCTTGAACATACTAGGCATTTATATATATTTTATACAAAATCAATTGAACTGATGAGTTTTCCACATGATAGCTAACCTAAACTTCAGCGTGCCTAAAAATAACCTGCATAAATTATCAAATATTTTCATTGTCAGGAACCAATTCTACCCCCAATCTAAATTTCTATTTTACTAGATTTGGGTTCAAATTTGTGGTTTTGACATTGATGTTTGTAGGTAGCCTAGGAAATACACATGGAGAAACGCTGCATAAAGAAACTCATTTATTCTTCACAAAAACATGAGATAGGTACTATCATCCCATTCACAAAACTTGTGTTAATAATAAATTATGAGACAGATATGTGAACTTGGCACCAAGTACACAAAAATAAATAAAGCATTCTTGAGAAGTTCAGATCCTGGTGCATTTGTTCCAACTAGTCCAGGAAGAATAAGGAAAATATGATTGCCTTGCTGAAATTTCTCCCCTTTAACCATTCTCTCCCCCCGGGCAGATTTGCTCCTCTCTGAATTTCCTATTTTCATCTTTACACCATTTGTATGATCTTCTATAGAGAAGGGAGCTAGTCCTGCACTGTAATTTGGATAGAGAAATTGTGAGTTGGTTTCCTTAGGATATATTCTGTTTCTAGCTCTTTTGCTCTTTATTTTTTGTGATCCTTCAAGTAATAGTTATAAAGGTTGGAAAAGCTTAAAAAAAAACACCTTACAAACCAAATATATGCCAATATATCTATAATCCTTGTTTCCTTCTCTCCATGCTTAATAATTCCATCAGTAGCAGCTATTTTGTTGGAAATGCCTTCCACAGCAATCCTCATAGGGGAGTTTAGAGTGCCTTGTCAAAAGACATACTAAATAACATATTCCCATAACTATTACAGATCAATCTTTTGGTAGGAAATAAAAAACAGGAACAAAAATAGGATTATAATTTCAAATTCACTTCTGGGGATCCCAGCTGTCTTTTTAAATCACTTCTCTTTTGCTGCCTGGTTCCTCACTTGCTAGCCCTGTCCAGCCGCAATGCAAGAGACCAAAACCCAAAAACAAAGGTGTCAATGGTTAACAACATACACACTATCCTAAAGAATAAGAGCCAGTTCAAACACTTCAGAAGCTTGTTGATTCACACCGGAGCACACAGCAATAAGACTAATTGTTCATTATACAGACACATCTATTGACATGATTCTGACTGTGTTTCAGGGTGAAGAACGTTTCATTTTTTTAAAGCATGAAATAATGGTCTCCCACATTCTAATTCTCTAATTTGAATCAATATACTCTTTTATCTAGAATGGGATGATTTTTTTTTTTCCTGAAATTCTTTTAATGTCTGTCTTTGTGCATTCAGGCAGCTATAACAGAATACCAGAGACCAGGTGGGTTATAAAGAACGGAAATTTATTTCTCACAGTTCTGGAGGTTGGGAAATCCAAGGTCAAGGTGTCAGCAGATACTGTGTCTCCTGAGAATCTACTTCCTGATTAATCTTCTTGTGTTCTTACCTGGGAGAAGGGGACAAAGGAAATCTCCGGGGTCTCTTTTATAAGGGTAGTAATTTCATTCATGAAGACTACACCCTCTTCCAAAGGCCCACCTCCAAATATCATCACATTGGGAGTTAGAATTTCAACATACGAATCTGGATACAAACATTTAGTCTATAGCTATGTCTAATACCTTGTATTCAATTATTCTATTCTGAGACAAAGTCAAATTATGTTTTAAGTAGAATTATTTTAAACTGTTAAACTTTCTAAATGAAAATAAATATTTGAAACACAATTGTCCCTTAATAATAAGTCTTCAAATCCCACAATCAAAACACTGCAAACAAAACAAATTGGCTCTATTAAACCTTTTTCGTTTCTGCCATTCACCATTCACAAAAGCTCTGTTGAAAATACCACAATCATCATTCTTGAAAATATAAATATAAAAATAGTTAATTTTTTCAGCATAATTGAATTATATGAAGCAATACCAAGTTTGCCATCCTCACTGAAGCATATGATCCATTTCCCAGGCTTACTGACGAAAATCTCATAAATCCTATACTGTCTTATCTGATAGATGCTGTTTTTAGCCCAACTGCAACAGATTCGACAGTGGTTAAACAATGGTTAGCCTAATTTAATGCTGCATTTTAATGTCTTGTGTTAAAATTAAATACAAAATGGAGACCAGATTTGAAAGTTTCCTGGGCAGACAAAACCATTTAAGCCACATAAACAAAACAAAATCTATCTTATTTCATGGACATAAGCAAAACTTAAGTGATTTCTTCTAAATGCCTCTGAATATCATAAAAGGAAATTAAGTTATCTTCCTAAAATGGTGTGAGATAATCACTTGTAATCAATTCCTTGCCATCTGGAAATCCCCATTGTAAAGGTTAAATGACTTCGTCAATTTTCACCTTATGAGCCGCCCAGTAATGTCCTGCCCTCGAGCTTCATATCAGTTTTGAATTGAAAGCTCTCAGTTCATGAACTGTTCTTATATGCACAATAAACTTTTGCTAAATACTATTTTATTGATTTGGCAGTTTTAATCTTACTACTTCTGGATTTTTTATATTTGTAAGTCATGGCTGCAGGAATTCAGTGTATATGACAAAGTCTTGACAAATCATAGCATTGCATATAGATCTAATATAACCATCATTACCTACTTTGCCCTCTTTCTTTCTTATAAAGTTAAAAGAAAACAGGACTTAGAGTCAATTTGGTTTTGAATAATATTCTCTCAATTAAAACAACCAGATATCTTTTATTTTCCCTTTGAAATATGAAAAAGATTAAATCATTAATATTAGAAGTCTATTTGAGCACAAAGATAGTTAAGAAAGTCTAGTTCTCTGTGACACAGGATAAAGGTTAGTTTGGGCCACAGAAAAGACCAAAACTTCCTACAAATTAGGAGTAGGAGAGTGTAAGAAATTCGTGGATCATAAAATGCACGAAGTGGCAAAAATCATCCCCCAGGAAGCTCAAACCAGAGAAACAGATCAAGGTCTCTTTGTTATTGAAACATGGGAACTTAACCCCCCAAATACAATAAATTGATGGGTTTATCAATTTAAAATCCAAATTATGGAAATAAAAACAAATGAACCTTCGCTTCTGACTTCTGGTAAATGGCAGAGTAGCTTGGTGGGGCTAATGTTCCATGGATAACAATCTCAAAACCAGGGCAAAATATTTTCCTTTAAATAAGGTGTTTAAAGGCATTGAAGAATAATCAAAAGGAAAGCAGGCAGAATCTGAAAGAAAGTTGACAGTTAAAAGATAAGAACTGCCCTGGGGAAACTGAGGCATTTTGCAGCCAGCACTCTTAAACCCAACTAGCCAGAGCAGCAGAAAGTTGCAGTTCCCTCCCTAATGGAGGAAAAAAAATGGGACTAAAGAAACTGGAAAATTAGGAGAGAAACCTAGAAGGAAGGGAGACACAGAAAGGAGGATCCACAAAATATTTGCATAAACTCTGTGGAAATCCTTGACTTACCGTTAAACTGTGAACATATGGGGATACCCTTATGATGCATGGCATAAAAGGCAGAGCTAGAAGCTGAAAGTACTGAGAAAGCTTAGTGCTGCCCCCAAGATTTCTCTTTTGATACATGGATTATTTGCAAATATATTTCTTTTGGTAATTTACTCATTATCTCCTATATTATTGATTGCTTTGTTAATTGCACTGTCGTTAAAGAACATACTGTTGACTGTTGATAAATTCATTTCCTTAAAAGTTGTAGAGACTGGCTGAGTAATAGTCCATTGTATACATATATCTTTTATTTTTCTTCATCCATTCATCTTCTTCATCCATTCATCAGTTGATGGACATTTGGGCTCTTTCCATACAATGGAATATTACTCAGCCATCAAGAGGAATGAAATCTTGCCATTTGCAATGGCATAGATGCACCTAGAGTGTATTATGCTAGGCAAAATAAGTCAGTCAGAGAAAGACAAATACCATATGATTTCACTCATATGTGGAATTTAAGAAACAGAACAGATGAACATAGGAGAAGGGGGGAAAAAAGAGATGGAAACAAACCATAAGACTTAACTCTGGAGAACAAACTGAGGGTTGATGGAGGGGAGGTGGTGGGGATGGGCTAGATAGGTGATGGGCATTAAGGAGGGCACTGTGATGAGCACTGGGTGTTGTATGTAACTGATGAATCACTACATTCAATACCTGAAACCAATTTTTGGTTTAATTGAGGTAAATTAACCATATATGTTAATTAACTAGAATTTAAACAAAAACTTCAAAAAAAAGAAAGTTGCAGAGACTGTTCTATGGCCTAACATATGACTAATTTTTGATAAATATTTCATAATTACTTAAAAATAATGTATATTTTTATGGGTTTTTTGGGTATATTACTCAGTATAAATTAGGCCACGCTTGTTTATCTTGTTCTTTTAATCTTCTATTTCACTATTAACCATTTTTGTTGGTTTTGTTTACTGAAGGATGATCTAGCTGTGATGAAAGATGCGTATAGCTCTTTAATTTCTGTCAAAATTTGCTTTATATATTTTAAGCTATATTAATAGGTATGTATATTTGGGGTAGTTTTATCGTACTGTTCAATTAAAGATTTAACCATTTTGAACTTTCCTTTATTTCCGGTAATACTACTTGCATTAAAAGATACATTTTTAATGTTAAGGTAGCCATATTTTGATCTTTTTTAAATTTAGTGTTTACATGTTACATGTTTTTAAATCCTCTCCTTTCAATTTTCCCCTAACCTTCTATTTTAGATGTATTTTTAGGAAAGACAGATATTTTAGTTTGTTCCTTAGTTCCACCATATTGTTTTTTAATTTTATTGCTTAGTTTCTGATATTGATTAAATTGCTGTTACATAAACATGAATCTTCCTTCTTGTTATTTGCTTTCTATTTCTTCTATGTTTCTTTCTTTAGGTATGTATTTTCATTGGTTATTTTTTAGCTGTAGATTGTTCTCCTATAGTAATTCACGGGCATTACTGTACTCTCCCTTCAGGTTCATTCTTGAGATGCAAGATGAATTCTTGACCTGTCAATTCTAACATAATTTAAACATTTGTCTCTTCTGGAAAATATGAAACTATAGAACATTTTAAATCTGTTTGTTTCCTCCTGATATTTACTACTGAGTTGTGGTTGTATATGCACCACTGGGATCTGGGAATTTGCCAGGAGCCTTGTCTGACATGGCAAGCCCTGGACTCCACTTTTTTTTTTTTTTTTTTTTTAACTATGCCATCCCCACAATAATCTGCACAAATGTTCAAAAGTTCTCCTTCATTACTCTCTTCCAGCCACATCTCCAAGTACCACCAGGTACCTCTAGGAGAAAGCAGCACCCAATAGTAGGACCACCTCCCAGGGCTTCCTGCTTTCTTAGACATCCGCGCTGCAGTTCTTCACTGTCTAGCAGCTCTTTCCCGTCTACGTTGGGAGCTCTTCCCTGACGTCCATATACCCACAGAAATTCCATGGATGGGCTTTAGAGATTGGATCACCTGGTGTAAAGAGGTTTAACAATCTTATCTTTGATGCTTAGATTCTTCATGCCAAACTGGCTTGATCAGAAATAGATAAGGAAGCCCACTATTTTTTGTTTCAATTTTATCACCAAATACATTTTCATGAGCTGAAACAGACACCGTGATTTCCGAGTTGCAGGGATCTTGACAGCAGAAGCACGAAGTTTACAGAGCTGAAGAAGAAACGGCTTCCTTCTTTTTGCCATGACACTGTGCCCTGGAGGGACAGCTCGCTTTCTTTCTCCTTTTTTTTTTTTTAAAGATTTTATTTATTTATTTGACAGAGAGAGAGACAGCCAGCGAGAGAGGGAACACAAGCAGGGGGAGTGGGAGAGGAAGAAGCAGGCTCATAGCGGAGGAGCCCGATGTGGGGCTCGATCCCGTAATGCCGGGATCACGCCCTGAGCCGAAGGCAGACGCTTGACCGCTGTGCCACCCAGGCGCCCCTCCTTTTTTTTTTTTTTTTTTTAATAGAATAGCTACATTGAGGTAAATTGATCCTCCTCAGGCATTGCCCTTGCATGGCTAAGAAGCATTTTTTCTCTTTATTAAAAAAACCTGCCAGACCTAAGGCCACTGCTGTGCTTGAGCAAGGTGGACAGTGCAATAGTCCCTTTTAACTCATTTGTTAGGTGGCATTTGCATTTTGATTCCTGTGCACCGAAATGCGTGAGGGAAGCGTGTTTATGCATGAATAAGATAAAAAAGGAACTCCTCATGGAATAAGAGTCATAGAAACAATGTTTCTCCTCTCTCGCTCTGAAAAGCCACGGCAGAAATATGCTCTGCCAAAGATAATCAGGAAGAATATTCCTTGCTAAGTAATAAGGCTTATAAATAGTTGAAACATTTAATATAATAAATTTCATACAATTGAAAATCATAGGCTCTTTTCATTAAGCAAAACATACTGACTCTTAGTATAAAGCACATTGCAGGGAAAGAGATTATCTAGAGCACTCAACCACATGTATTGGGGGAAAAAGGGGGGGGGGGGAAGGGAAAAGCAAATTGTATCTGCCAGCCTCTGTTCCTCTAAGCATAACCCACAGGTTTCAGAATTTAAGACTCTACTTGTCAACTTTCTCCCAAGGAGAGCAAAGGAAAGCATGATATGATACAGTCAGAATTTTGTCCCTTCTGTTGCATTCTATCCTCCTGGAATAGAATCTATGTCTCTATCCCAGGAATAATACACAAGGTAAGTGTCACTCTCTTTTCACCAAAATAAATATTCTGCACCTACTGTTTTGAATATAATATGCACCAATTTTCTTTTTGGTATCACAACCACGCTCTGTCTGTCCCTGCTGAGATCCGGATATCCCTCAAAAAAATTAAAACTATTAAAAAAACAGTTGCCCCAGGTTGTACTTCCCTTTGCTTGAAGAGTAGATTTTAAGAGCTGAGATATCTCTTTTACAGGCATGGAAATTTACCTGAAATTCTTTCACTCACTTAGCCAAGTACACTTGTTGATGGTTGCTGAAAGGAAAAATAGCTCAGTGCCTGGAGACAAAGTCTGAGGTGGGAAAGTCTGAGCCCTAGACTCATAGTTCAATAGTATTAGCAATAATAGAAAAATATAAATTATATTCTTCATGCTCTATATGCTATTAAAAAAGATTCCAATATACTGAGATGATGAACATGGCATGCGTTAAAGGACAAAAAATGTAGGAAGAGGAAGAAGAGAAGGAAGGAAAGGAAGAGAAAAATGAGGAAGAACAATGACAAGAAACCCTATTTAACATGTGCTTTGTATAAGGTACTTAACTAAGTTCCCTGTGCTAAGATATGCATAATTACACTGGAAACTCATAGCTTGATTCAGATACACTTAGAATTGTAAGGATTATTGTGAGGACTAATTTTATCACCATTTCCAGATGAGAAGCCTACGGTTTAGACAGGCTCTATGACTTGTCCAATGTTGTAGTTATAAGAGGATTCAAAACCAGATCTGACCGCAGAGTGTACAGCAGTATTACTACTATTATGTCCTCTCTCTCCTTCTAGAATTGCTAAACCAAGAGCTTGATCTGATTTGGGTTCCAGTGAAAATCTACACTTATTTTATAAAATTCATTTTGTAGTTGATATAGTAAGAAACTCAATTCTAATCCCTCCAGGTCAGAAATCAGGGGGGACATATCACAGGCGGAGCCAAAAATAAATTTATCTGGAAAACAAGCTACTTATTTCCACCATGTGGAAGCCTCTTAGGTGGCCTCTCTATCTCAGGTCTGCAGAGCAACCCAGAGCGAATCAGGAAGCAGATTAACTAGGCACACAGTTAAATTAATAATTTTCTTCCAAATATATTGCAGTCACTTTGACAAGTAGAGCTAAACGAATGCTTCGGTAAAAAGAAAGAATAAAGAGAACTGATACGTATGGCGCAATCATCAATTTTAAACAAAAACCAGCCTCGAAACCAGAGAAGTCAGCTGCTTCCTTTCTTCGCAAAGAGCCCCACCCAGAGGGTGGAACGAGCATTACCTTCAAAGGCTATTCTGATCCACAAAACACAATTAGAAAAAAGACATTTCTACTTTTTTTTTTTTTTTCCAGGTCTTAAGCAGGTCTTAGAGACGTTATTACATATGGCTTCTTTTCCACTCTTCTGTCATAACATCTGGATTTGGGAATCAGTCAAGATACTAAGTTTAAGTAGGGAATGGGAAATTAGAAGACCAACTTTCTCTCTAAGAATTGTGCTTGTCAGATGAGAATAAAGAACCTTCAACCAGCAAAGAAATAACGCTCCAAACCTCCAAAAAAATTATTTTTTTCTTTCTCTTTAGAAACGATATTCTTTTCACCTTCTTTTGCCAAACCCTGTCTTTCCCAAGAGTCTCTTTTGTCTGGATTTTTCTCTCTCGGGGCACCCTTTATCAGTTCCAGCTGTCCAAGGTAAGCTTTTTTCTTTACTTCACAAAGAGTTTTCAGAAGAAAGAAACTTTAATTACAACCCTTTAGAGAGTCAACTGAGTTATTTAGAATGGTTGCCTGGATCCTCTAATTTTATCCAACCTTGCCTTTGGGGCTAGTGAACGGTAGGGGAAAGCACAGGTGCTTTTAAGCAAATCAGTCTTTACAAAAATCTCTCCTGTACCAGCGAAAAGCTGGTGGTCATGAGCAAGTCACATCACCGACCCTCACTTAAAAAAATCGAGAACATAATTCCTGTGATAGAAGGCTGTTAGGAGAGATGACATATAAGATACACAGAGTACGGGACAGCTGGGTGGCTCCGTTGGTTAAGCTTCTGCCTTCAGCTCAGGTCATGATCTCAAGGTCCTGGGACGGAGCCCTGCATCAGGCTCCCTGCTCAGAGGGAAGCCTGCTTCTCCCTCTGCCTGCTGCTCCCCCTGCTTGTGCTTTCTTTCTCTCTCTCTAATAAATAAACAAAATCTTAAAAAAAAAAAAAAAAAGATGCCTAGAGTATCGTCTTGGCATATTTGGGAAGAAAATTTTGAAACCTTTGGAAAGAAAGACTTTGAAACTTTGGGTATTAGATAGGAGTTTAGGTGCTGTGGAAAAGAAAAGAAGTGAGGGGTAAGGAAGATACATTGTGCCTTCACAAGAAGAAAATACAGCAAGAGTTATGAGCATGGGATCAATTGAGGGGTCAGAGAATGCTGATGACAGGGAGGAGCTTTTAGGCACTCTCCCCTCCCACAAAAAAGCCCCATTATCAAATTCTTCAAACTACATATCAGCCTTTACTACCTCTCGTTACTTCAGCCCCTCAAAAAAATCTTGAAGCAGAGGATAAGCAGAAAGTCCTGAGGGACAGTTAAGGCACCACATTCACTTCAGTTCCCAGGACTCTGCCTTTCCCCCAACAGCTTCAAGTAAACCCCATCATATTTCATTTTATAATACTCCTGGCGCAGTATCCAGTGAAGGAGGACCTTAGCATGTGTTTCCTGAAGTTTACTTGGAAATGAAGGGTGGAGTTAGTAGGATTGAGCGTCCTAATATCACTTCTAGACCAGTTCAATGACAGGTGGGCCTCCTCTGATAGGTAAGCTGCAATCCTTGACTAAAGTATCCTTTTTGTGAAAGGAAGATACATCATTCTGTTATCTTTTATTCACATATATGGATATATTGATATGTATCTTTTTTTTTTTTTTTAAGTAATCTCCACATGCAGCATGGAGCCCTGCAGAGAGTTCGAACTCATGACCCTGAGATCAAGACAGAGCTGAGGGGCTCCTGGGTGGTGTAGTTGCTTAAGTGCCAGACTCTTGGTTTCCACTCAGGTCCTGATCTCAGGGTTGTGAGATCAAGCCCATGAGAGACTCAGCACTCAGTGTGGAGTTTGCTTAAGATTCTCTCTCCCTCTCTTTCTGACCCTCCCTTGCACCTGTGCGCGCACGCTCTCTCTCTCTTTCTAAAAATAAATAAATAAATCTTTAAAAAAAAAAAAAAAAGACCCAAGCTGACATCAAGGGTTGGACACTTAACGGACTGAACCACCCAGGGCCCCCTATTCATATCTTTTTCAGAATGGTATGCACTTAAGATATAACATCCATCACAAATTGGTGATAATGAAAGTGGTGGTAGTAGCAAAAACGATAATATCAATAATTTTAATAAAAACAAAACAAATTAATCATTGCTAAGTAACAACTAAGTGACATCCTTTGGGATGATGATGTTAAAAGCATTTTTTTAATTTAATTTTTATAAAAAAGTATGTAAGTTTAGTTATTCTTATTTTACAGATGAGATGATCAAGGCTTATATGGATGAAGTGTAATGCCTGGAGTCATGCAATTATTTAAACTATTTAGTGGCATAGCTGAGATTCCAGAAGAGGGACAGCTCCTTCAGTTCGGTACCAACAGGTCGGACAGAGACAGGATTTATGGAACTAACGCCCTACATACTGCAGCAGCGCAAAGGGTTAGGACTATGCTATGAGAGAGGTGGGGACTTAATGGATTCAGGCATTTTCTTTGATGTGTGTGTATTTCCTATAATTTGGACACCATGCAACCACAATAGTCTTAAAATGCAGGTATCATCAGTTCCAAGGTCCCTGATGAACTACCTGAAGCTCAGAGAAATGAAATAATCTCTTCAAGATCACTTCCATTATAAGCATAAGAAATGAAATTCAAATTAAGGGCAGGTCTCCTGGAGTTTCTCCATATTTCATTCTTCCTATGGTCGATGGTAAGTTTATTTTGTAAAAGAGGAATTTAAAAAATTCTTTTTTTAAAGTTTTCATTTATTTATTTAAGTAATCTGTACACCCAATGGGAGGCATGACCCTGAGATCAAGAGTTGCATGCTCTTCCGACTGAGCTAGCCAGGCGCCCCAAAGATGAATTAATTTAAAAATACTTTGAATTACCTGAGAACATGTATATATCAATTACTCTTCTTGCTGTATTTTATTCAAGGTGGTCGTTAGTTGGTAATAGGCAACTAAAGCTGTGAACGTGAAAGCGCCTGTTTATTAGATGAACACAGTATTAGATAGACAAAGTTATCATCGACATTTTGGTGCAAAATCGAGAGGCATCTGCAGCTCACCCTTGTGAAGGCGGCAGTGTAGTGATGTGCTGAGAAATGCTCCACAAGTGGATCTCTGGAAGGGTGGAAGCCCTGATTGGCAGGTGTATCAATTTTCAGCCTGTAAATACTCTCACCATGGCCAATTTCAAGCTATTAACATAACGGCACTCAACATGGAGTCAGGAAGAAACGTATGCAATGCACTGATGAGCTATGGCAAGCTAGTCCAGCAGGCCACTGACGCCACACTTTAATCTGAACACAGCAGAAGTAATGAAGTGAAATGTTACCACCACCAAACACCAAGCAAATATTGCTACCAAAGGAAAAAGCCAAAATTTATCCCATGGGTGTCTGGACATTGGACAGTATTGACTTTATGTGATATCCAATGTAGATCAGATTTTGCACCTTCAACCTCTGTTTGTTCCTTCCATGGCCAGGTTTCTAAGATGTTTTCCAATTTCCTTCTCTATAAAATTCAAGAAATGGTACCAGTGCTAAATTGGACTTCTTACAGAAAGGTGAGTCACATTCATCAAAAATGACGGGCTATATTGAGCAGGCTAACTTATTCCTTTCTCTCATTGCCCCAGTAAATCATTCATTTATGGAAAAGGACTTTAAGGACACCCTCATAATTTCACTTCCACAACTCCACTAATATCCAATCCTCAACATCGCAGGCGTTAAGAGGAAACTCTGTGATAAATAACACCTGCAAAGCAAGGAATGGTTCCTAAACCACCCACAAGAACACTTGATCAAGGCAGGTATTGCTGCGCTACGGACAAATTGTTCTGACTCCACTGAAGAGCCTAATAATTTTGGATTGTTGAACCATCATGGGAGAAAAATGTAATTGGTCTGGAAATTAGTTTTAGCGACATCATTTTGAGTTTATGTTCAACATATTTTTTAGGCTCAGTTTTATGCAAGGCCCTGTAGGTGACATAAGAGAAATAAAAAGAAAATAACATTGACTTTGATTTGACAAAATTTACACACCAAAAATAATAACAGAACATACCTATTAGAATGTGACCGTGAGTTATACCAGGAAAAAGATATCATAGGAGCTGGAAGAGTACACAGAAATGCAGGATTTTATGATCTCATGTAATCTCAGGAAGATTCATAAAGATGCCAGGATGTAAGTCTGAGTTTGAAATTGTACCAGACATAGAGATGAAAAATCGTCCTGAAGAAATGTGGGAAAGGGAGAGAGGTTTGATGACTGCATCAGGAGAATAAATAAATAGAGAGTATTGGTTGAATTCATTCACGTACTATAAATTTACCCTTGATTATTCCAATTATGGTTTGGATTTCATATAGTATGAAGACTCTAGAAGGTGATAGGCAAGGAAAGCTGTCTACTCAGATCTACTCAAGAAAATGATCCACCCCCTCACTGACAAAGAGTATTTTTACTCTATTTATAGCCTGTGTAGTCATATGTAATAGTAGTTTTAATTTGAAATTCCTGGATGACTAATAAGGTTGAATATATTTTCAAGTATTTATGTCCATTTGAATATCCTCTTTTGTGAAGTTCCTGTTTAATTCTTTTAGTTATTTTTTCTAATCAGGTTTTCTCTTCTTTACTAATAGATAAGAACTTGTTTTTACATATTCTGGAGATGAATTTTTTATCAGTCACAGGCACTGCAAATCTCCCCCTCTATGGCTGGCCATTTCACTTCCCTTGAAGTGTATATTGTATATCGATTAACATAATCTCTTAATTTCCAAATAATGTTTGTCAGTATATTTCTTTATAATTGTGTAATCGTTGTCATCTTTGTATATCTCACTGGAATGTGCATTATCTCCATATTGCCATCTGGAAGATTTACTTTTTAACTTTTACATGAAAATCTAAAATCCACCTGAAATTAGTTTAATACTGTGAATCTCTCTTTTTTATACCCAATTGATAAAGTATGATTTATTGAAATTACTGTCTTTTTTATCCTTCTGTTGTGTTACCTTCACTGTAAATCAATTATCTATCTATCTATCTATCTATCTATCTATCTATCTATCTATATCTGAGTCTGTTTCTAAACCCTCTTCTACTCTCTAGAATAGTTTGACTAATCTTGCACCAATAACACACCTTCTTAATTACAGTAGCTTTGAAATGAGTCTTGATATCTGAGACTTGTCATCCTCTTATTCCAGTCCTCTTATTTTCAAGATTGCATTTGCTGTTCTTGGCCCTTTGAATGCTTGTATGAATTTTACTGTCAGCTTATAAATTTCAACAAAAGAATTCCATGAGAATTAGGATTTTTCTTTTCCTTGGTATTTCAGAAAACTTACAGATGAATTTGAGAATCATTGGTATCTTTGCATCCTAAGTCGTCCATTCCATAAATATTTCTTCATTTTTTTAGATCATATCAGTGCTCCCTCAATAATGTCTTATGATTCACTCAGTATAGGGTTATCTCTTCTTTTGTTACAATTTTTTCTAGTTATTTGGATCATTTGATCAGTTCAGATATATTGAGGATTTAAATATTAAGGGCATTTAAAATCCTTGAAGGAGATTTAGGCAAATATCTTTATGACTACAGGTCTAGAATGATTTCTTGTATGTGACAAAAATCACAACGATAAATTAAACATAGAAAAACATTTCAATATTAAAAGAAATACTATTTATAAAAAAACACCAGAACTTGAGAAAAAAAAATTGAACCTCAGACACTCGGAAGACATTGACAGCATACATAAGCAAAACTGGAAAAACAGTCATACATCAAAAATCAAATATCTAAATTTTAAGTGGCCTAAATTCATGCAACAAACCCTTAACAGAATAAGAAACATATGACCTACACATATATGACAAAGCTTAGTAATGATTAATCATTATTATTATTTCTCATTAATAATAATTCAAATGCAAATTAATGTCAAAGTAGATAGAATCTAATCACCTGTTTATCAAAAAATAAAATGTCTGGCAAAACTGAGTGGTGGTGAATATCCATAGCAGGGGAACATTCACGCCCTGAAGAAGGGAGTGAGTGGTAAAGAAGTCAGATTACTTTACAAAACAATTCTCATCATATTTGAAGGCTAAATATAATCCAGCAAGTATACTCTCAGACATGTGACTTAACAGAATGATTTATGTTTGTCTGTTTATTTTTAAAATTGATGGTTGTTGCATACTAGGTTGTGCAGTTATTTTGGTGGGTCTTACAGAGCATTTTTGAAAATGAGATGGAATAGAAAAGAAAAGGTCAATATTCACCTTACACGTTGAGGGAAGGCCTTCAGTCACACACGTATTTGTTGGAAGAGGCAACGCACCGTGGGCCTTGCTGGCCCAGCACATGGCTGCGAGGTGGCCGAGAATGTAAAGCGCCGCCCACTCTTTGTCCAGGCCGCTACCCCGGGTGGTATTTGCAATGAACAGCCCGGAGGGATGAGGTAACGTCTCCCCCCAGACAAAGTGCAGGCTTGCTACGTAAGCGGAAGATCACCCAGGCTCAGTGTTTCTCTCTCATAACACAGCCCACTGCATGTTCAGGCATCCATCACGAGCCGTTTATGTCCCACCTGTGGGACTTGGAGGTATGGGAAATTGATGCCAGAAAGCATGAGGCTCTGGCTACTGCTTTTGCCATGAGTAATGAGGTCCTTTGTCTCTGACTTGAGAGTTCTGTGTCTCCGGCCAGCATTCATGAAATAGTAACAGGCTAGTTTATTAGCTTGCAAGTAAGATGATATCCCGCACTCTGTACAATTCTCCCCCCTGTTTTCCTGGCCACAATGTGAAACTCTTCTGGCTGTGGATCACTATCAGAAAGGTTGGAAGGCCATTTCATGTATCAAGAAACATGCAAAATAAGATTTATAGTAGTAGAAGTTGTAATAGCCAAAATAAAACAAAACAAAAGCTGAAAGCAACACAAATGTTAATCATCAGGACGATGGATAAATAAATTCTAGGACAGCCGTTCAGAGAAATAGATAGAGCAGCGAAAATAAGCAACCTGCAGCAACATGCTACAAAATGGATCATAGAAACAATGTGGGGCAAATCAAGTCAATCATGGATGACTAGCTGCGATATGACAGCATTTGTATCAATTTTTTAAAATAAAGATAATTACGCAATATATTAAGACGACATACGTGTGTGGTAAAAATCATTATTTATAAAATAAAATGAAACCATAAACGTAATATTCAGGATAGTGCTTAGTCCTGGAAAAGAGTCTGGCTCATGTGATTAGAATAAACACATGAGTAGCTTAAATGAAGAATGTATACACAGGAGCTCATTAATGGTTCATAATGCAAAAATATAAAACATATATTAATTTCACGTGCAAAGTATTACTTGGTAACTTTTTAAACGACCCGAATTCCAAAACTGGAAGAGGAGAGTGAGCAAACTATGCACACTAACGATACCAAAATCTATTTGTTTCGATCTTTAATATAATTGCCACCAATGGAGAGTAAAATAATTTAATTTCAAACTGCATTAGTTTTTACTACTTGGAGCACAGACTATGGAGTTTTAAAAGATGTTCTTTAAGTAACCAGTTTTATATTAAATTCCATTTTATTTTATAGAAATGGAGAATTGAAAATAGCAGTAAATTCAGATTTAGAGCTGAATATTTTGTTTGTAATTTGGGGATTTGTATGGAACACCCCCACCGCCACTTTTCTGCGTTGAAAAGAAGCTCAAATAATATTATACCCAGAGCTTAAGAAATCCAAACACAAGAATATAGAGAAAATGTTTGAGAAGCTGGAAGTTAAATGGATCCCTCTCTATACGCACCATGCTGAGTGAAACATAAAATTAAATTAAATTCACAAACAGAAGCATTCCAGCTTTCAAATGTTGCTAGTTCTCCACTGCTCCAATGCTACAAATGGAGATTTTAAAAGTTACATTGAGCTCTGAAGGCATGAGTTCTCCTAATGATAAAGCAAAATTTTCAAATATAGACTCATATGACCAGTGAAGTATTTAAAAGGGGGAGGGGGAAAGGAAAAAAAATCTTAAAAATAATTTCTCAAGCATTGCACTCATTTTTACGGCACGCCTTGGTTTATAAGTTAAGTGTGTAGAGTACCATTTATTCTTCCTTTTGTAAAAATGAACAAATAAATAAAAGTAATATAAGGTAAATGTGCTTGTGCTGGTTTGCCCAATGCAACGTAGAGGGTTTATTTCTAATCCTGTTTGTATGTATGGTGCAAATGGAGTCTTATTAAATCTGTGGCTTCTAGTCTCATGATTACTTCTTCACAATTTATTCCATATGCCATCCGGCGTATGTAACTCTTACTCCATTAAAAGCCTTTATTTTTCTGGCTTCTCAATGATCCCATTACTTCCCAGGCAACCCGAGCCCATTTGGTTTGCAGGAATGTCATCTCAGCAAAAACTTCTCTGAACAAAGATGTTTGCCTGGTCCAGAAAGCCGTAGGGTTGTGGCTGGTTTCCTGCATCTTTGAGGTCAGCAGCAACCCACCTTCTCACTGCCCAAGCCCTCCCTTAGCACTCTACATTATACATTTGACCATTCTCTCTTGCTGCGGAGGGAGAAGCAAACCATAGTTACTTCATATCCAGCAATTAGACTCAGGGCTTCAGGAATTTACTTCCCCCTTAAAAAATAAAAGCAATAGTACCCTCAGAAAGGTATGGAAAAAGATTGTTTTAAAGGAAAGAACAAGGATCAGTGTGAATGTACTACAGTCCTAACTGGATGCTGGGTTTGGCTCCAATCTGCTGAGGAAATTTAAGACTTCTCAAGGCCTGGACATACTGTGGCAGAAATATAACAAAAGCCACGAGAATGGAATTACAGACGGTCATGTTGACATGGCTCTGCATAGAAAAGTCCAGCATTTCTGAACTTGTTCAACTCCTCTTACTCATAGGAGCATCCCTCAAATGATTAAGCACGTGATTCCTGTGCAAGGAAGCCATGTATGGCACTGAGTGTTACCGCAGCAGATACAAACACATTTTCCTGCCTACCCTCTGTTAATAACGTATATAACACAAAATGCTTTCAGGTTAGCTACAGGGTTTGGGGACGAGACGGTAGGGTCAAGACAGCCTGTGTTCTTCAAATTCTGCCTCACCCTCCTGCCAATGAGGAGTACCCCTTGGATTTCTCTAGCTAATTTTTTTTTAATTCCCTCCAGGAGGTTATATCTGAGGTAAGTCACACTAGACACTGTTTTAAACCACGGTGATATTCTGTGTGGCCTCACCTTTCTGTCATCTGAGCATGCCTCTGAAGGATGGGAAAATATGCCACCCCAAAATATTCAACATATTATTTTGAGATGCAGGCTCTTGAGAAACAGCCAATGTAAGGAGAAGCTTTTTCTGAATTCCCCTTCTCGGCCTAAAGACAAACCCTCCAACAGAAGCTTGATTGTCTAAACCTTCCCCCCAGGAGCGTCATCTGCCAGAGAAGACCAACTCATCACAGGAGAAAAGACTGGAAGTTGACACCACACCAGACACACTTTGTCACAAACCGTCATACCTCCCAATCTGTTCTCCTAAGGGCATCAAAGACCACCTGTTCTTCCTCTTTCCAAAAATCACTTCATCCCCCTTAAAAAGTCTCCCCTCCCACTTCTCTTCCCCTATTATGATGGTATTTAACCCTGAATTCTATACCAACTCCAGGAGTTATTCATTTTCCCTGAGTATCTTCCACATATATATGCACTATTTATGTTAATAACTCTCTATTTGTTTTTCTCTTATTAATCTGTCTTTTATTACAGAGGTCTCAGCTAAGAACTCAGAAGAGTAGAAGAAAATTATTTTTCCTCTCCTCCATCCCTATCACCACTTTCCCAAACCAGAACGCCTACCAGCCTCTGTGACGTCTTCCTGTGCCACCTCCTCACTGCCCCTCAATGTTGATTTTCTCTCTGTCCTCTTCATTGAAAAAGGAGATGTTGAGAAAGAGAGTTTTGGACTAAACTAGGCTGAAACCCCAATACAACCATTTATCAGCTATAATAAGACCCACGGTCGGAGAGTGAATGTCTCTGAGACTTAATTTCCTCTTCAGTAAAATACTCTCCTCGTCCTCTGGTTGGTAAAGAACGACTGAGCTGACACAGGGAAAGCATCAGCCAGCGACCAGCACAGAGTACTAACTTAATTCATGGTACCGATGATGGTGAAAATGAGGAGGAGGCAACGGATGGTAAGATCAACAGTTAAAAGCATTATTGTATAATCCAATGAATTTAAAGATCTCTCAATATCAGACTGCTTTCTATCCAGAATATGATCTAGGAAAATGATAAGATATACAAGCACAAGATTGGAAGATAGCAGGTATAAAACTTACAATCAGGAGATAAATTCAAAGGACTTCTTCTAACCACAATGGTTCTTTTGAAGAAAACAATATTTTTTAAAGATTTTATGTATTTATTTGAGAGAGAGAGTGAGAGAGAGTATGAGCAGGGGGAGAGGCAGAAGGATGAGCAGACTCCCTGCTGAGCCCAACACAGGGCTCGATGCCAGGACCCTGCGATCATGACCTGAGCTGAAGTCAGGCGCTTAACTGACTGAGCCACCCAGGTGCCCCATCAAGGACTTTTTCTAACCATAATGGTTCTTTTAAAGAAAACAATGCCAAGAGATGAAAACTACACATGTACTCATGTGAAGCTGTAGCAACACTGGCTTTATAATTTGTATTTGATACATTTTAATTACCATTACACATGCTTTTGGTGAAATGTGTCAGTACAGGGGCGCCTGGGTGGCAAAGCGGTTAAGCGTCTGCCTTAGGCTCAGGGCATGATCCCGGCGTTACGGGATCGAGTCCCACATCAGGCTCTTCCGCTATGTGGGGCTCTCCCACTCCCCCTGCTTGTGTTCCCTCTCTCGCTGGCTGTCTCTCTTTGTCGAAAAAAAAAAAAAAAAAATCTAAAAAAAAAAAAAAGAAAGAAATGTGTCAGTACATTCGAGAGAGTAGTTCATTCATGTTTTCATATTGCCTGTATTTTAGTAGAAGTCAAAGCATGCTCATTATTTTATTTTATCACCTCTCTGGATTGCAAAATGTTTTCTTTCTTAGATTTTGAAGCATTAGTATTCAAATCTTCTTATCTTTACGTAGAACATTTAAAGGATTTAAGTGTTTGTTTTATCCCTTTTCTGACAAAAATGTGTGTTTTGGGAATTTGGAGGATACAGAATGGAACTTTCCTTTTAGTTTTAAATTGTCCTTAAGCAAAACCCAGGAGATCATGAAAAATAAGTAAAATTGAAAAGTGTGGAAGTGAGTAGAGGAGCATTTTATGGAAGAAATTGGTCAAGCAAAAGTACATAGGCCAAAAGCTTAGAGTACTGCGTTAGCAAAAGGACATTTGACTGCAGCGGAAGCCAACTGAGTGGCTTATACAAAAGGGAAAAACTTAGTGGAAGAATAGCTGGTACCACATTAAAGCCACTGCCAACAGTGTGTCTGGATTTCACCAGAACCTGGGACAACATGAACATCGATGGGAAGACAAGCACTTACTCTTTCCTCTGCCTCCGTTTCAGGGGAAACGAGGGTTTGTCTCTGTTTCTCCCTGTGTCGTCTTTCAATTTTCTCCTCTGCATATTCAAATTCATTTCCTCTGCTCTTCTTCTAGTTGGTCCATTATGACTGTCTCAAAATGGCGCCTCCGGTCATCTTTCAACTTGAGTTCCTGTCATTAACCAACGAGCCTCTGTCCCAGTTTAGGAGAAAGAATAGAATGAATTCAGTTTCAATCATGATTTATTCAATCATCTCTGACTTCAGGGAGGGATCGTGTGGTGTATAGGTCTACAAAGCCCCATTTCTGTGAAATGTGCAATGCACAGTACAGGATATGTCTTTTACACATGGAAAGATACAGAGGTATAAATTCACCCTGACTAAAGGGAAATACTTGTAAAGGAGAATATTCATGTAAGTCAGGTCACATTCATTAAACAATACCAGATGATATAACCAGTAAGCCTTAAAATCTTAATGACTTAACCAAATAGAAATATACTCTGACTCCTGTAAAGAAATATACTTCTGACTTATCTAAAGATAGATGTGTCGGAATTGTAGACAGTTTGTCTGCTACAACACGTTCAACCACATTGTCTGATGGAGGTTCTGCCATCTTTAACATAAGGCTTCCAAGATTGTCCTGGGTTTTGACATCCAGCCAACAGAAAGAGGATCATGGAGAATCATGTGTTGGACTTTGTCATGGACCAGTCCTGAGTGGGAGGCACATTACTATGGTTCAATGTCCATTTACTAGTACTCAGTTATATGTATACATATGACTTTAAAGATGGCTGGAAAATGCAGCTTAAAAAAAAATCCAGGAAAAAAATATTTGGGGCTTTGATTACCATTCTCAAGAGGTTGGATATCATTCTTTTGTCAATGTGGAATTAGTGAACATTTTTGAATTAATAGGGTGAATTTGAGCAGTGGTTCAAGTGATGTAATTTGACTTCTCTGTATCAAATAAATTAGAAGTAGAGGATGAGTGATTTAAATTTCTAAAAATCAGGACAAAATGGTGAAATGCAAGGTTTTTTGAAAGTAACTTCAACAGATCAAAGAAAATAATAAGACATAGAGACCAATGTCTTCTTTTTCCATTCAAGAACTTTTTGGCGGGCACCTGGTTTGCTCAGTCGGTAGAGCAGGTGATGCTTGACTTCAGGGTCGTGAGTTCAAGCCCCACATTGGGCAAAGAGCTTACTTAAAAAACAAAACAAAACAAAACAACAAAAAAACCCACAATAAAACCTATTTATTGAATATTTACCCTGTGCCAGAGACTAGGTGATGTACTAGTGGTACAATGATCTACTTTTTATGCATCTAAAAACAGCTGCAGTCTAGTGGGATTGGGGGGATGATTAAGTGTAAATTATTAAATTACTAATGCAGTACTTAATTAAATTGTGAAAAGGATAGAAACCTATGAATGAGTATAACAGACTAAGCAAGGGCTCTCAGAGTAAGTGAATTTTAAACTATGTACATGTGCATGTGTGCGTCTGCATGTAAGTTTATGTGACTCAGAAGAAGCATGTGATGTTACAGATTAGGAATTGAGAAAACAAAGGAAAGAGTTTACCCAAGAAGAGCATGTCTGGTGGATACAATGATGAGGTCTGATATGGAGCTACCAATTTGGGGGATGTCAGCTAACATCCAAGAACATATATCTATTAGTTACTTAAAAATGAGGGGCAGGAAATGATGGTAGGAATTCAAAGAAAGATTTATACATGCAGACAACTTTGATGTGATGTCAGTTATCTTGGTGCCACTTTTGACAGGATCCAGACCTCGCTGGATCCTGCACAAGGATATTTCTTACAAAGTATTAGAATGCATATTTGCTTTTTGCTTTCAAAAATGTATGTTTCTTTTTCTTAATTTAGGTCTGATGCTGCATTGTAATTAAATGTGTATGTAGTTGAAGTTCCCTCTGGATGATTAGTTCCTTGAGATTGTGCATATTTATTTATTCCTTTCCTCCCATGCTTTGCACAGAACCCCAAACAGAGCAGGTGCTCAATAAATATTTGATGAATGGGAGAGAATAAAGAAATGAATGATGAATGGGTACTGTGTATGCATAGACGCACAAGGTTTGTGGAGCAGAGAAAACAGAAGAAGGTGCAAAATCTTGGAGGCATGAGAAAGCCTCCGTGATGTGTGGCAAGACCAAAGTGTGGGTGCAGAAAGGGGGTGGGGACAAATCAGGACAGATGAATTACAGTCACACAAGGCAAAGTCCCTAATGCTTAATAAAGCAATTTCAGCTTTATTCTGAAGGAAGTAAAAGTCATTATAATGCTCCAAAGATGTGTATAGCTAAAGAAAACGATGGAATGTAAGAGTGGAAGATAATTAGTGATTGAGGGAACAAAGAGCTATTTTCACATTTCAGTTTAAGCATAGTGATGATGAGGCGTCTGGGTGGCTCAGTAGGTTATGTGTCCAGTTCTTGATTTCGGCTCAGGTCATGATCTCAGGATCTTGAGATTGAGCCCCATGTCAGGCTCTGCACTCAGCAGGAGTGTGCTTGAGATTCTCTCTCCTTCTACCTCTCCCTCTGCCCCTCCTCTTACTCACATGTCCTCTCTCTCTCTCTCAAATAAATAAATGTTTATTTAAAAAAAGAACAGTGATGATGAGCTAGAGCATGTTCTGTACCTCTGTGTGAAAACAAAATTTCAGTTTCTAGAAGATTCCTTAAAAATCAGCATCTAATAAAGCTGACAAATTATTCCAAAAGGCAAAAAATGACTAATCTTGTGCCTGTCTTTCTTCGAATACCTGTGAATTTTCAGATAAGTTTAGAAAGTGTAATTTTAAAAATATACATATGGTTATGAAAGGCAGGAAGAAGCGTCATGAAGTTTTGAAAGGAAATCCTACAGAAAATTTTCCAGAGAACTGTGAGCAGACTCCCCCATCAGCTGTGGTGCTACAGAATACGGGGTCCCACTGTGGGGACTTTATCTGGGAGCTCTGGTGATGACAGATCAGCATCACAAGAGCAGCCAGAGACCATACAAAAAAGAATGGGTGTGCTATGTGCCAATAAAACATTTTCAACAGACACTGGTGGGCCCAATTTGGCATCCAGATCATAGCTGGCCAACCCTTGATCTTGTATCTGAATATTGTAAGAAACAGCGTGAACAAGGAAGGTCAAGATCACAAAGAATAATAAAATCTCCACTAAAGCTATCTCAGAATCCTACTGCATATCATGCCATGCTATTACTGATGGATCATTATCCGGGAATGAGGGGGGGGGGGATGTCAAAGGGCCACAACAGTTTTCTTGCAAATGAGGCACATGTTGAAAATTATTTTTTGATATTCAGAAGGTCAGTAGCCTTAGGGACCTGACGGTAGGACTCTTAGGGACCCAATACTAGGAAAATGAGGCCCTCAGATTACACTAATCTGAAACATCTGCTTCAAAGATCGGTCACTTATTTTATTAGAGTAGCAGTCTGTCTTCATCAGATCAGGCTGCTATAACAAAATGGTTTCAACAACAGAAATTAATCTCTCACAGTTCTGGAGATTGGGAAGTCCTAGACCAAGGTGCTGGCTGACACTGCTCCTATGAAGACCTTGTTCCTGGTCTGCAGACGTTCCTCTTCTCCTGTAGCTTCACATGGTGAGGAGAAAGCGAGCGGAAGCAAGCCTTCTCTTGTGTCCTCTTATAAAGACACCAATCTTACCGTTAAGGCCCCACCCTCACAGCCTAATTACTTCCCAAAGTCCCCATCTCTAAATACCATCACACTGGTGATTAGGGGTTCAACATACGAATTTTGGGGCTACACAAACTCAACAGCATAGGTCAAAGCCAACTTGGCAACTGAAGTCATGTCATTGCAAAGTCTTCATAGTTATT
Organism: Ursus maritimus; assembly: GCF_017311325.1. NCBI lineage: Eukaryota > Metazoa > Chordata > Mammalia > Carnivora > Ursidae > Ursus > Ursus maritimus. The sequence goes on from NW_024425008.1 coordinate 18,397,867, forward strand.
TCTCAGTCACCATGTCACTCTTAACAGCTCCCTCCCCATCCCAAACTAGGATGGTATATTGACCATTGAACCTGTTGATGAATAAAGAAATGTTTTCAGCCTTCACCTCCCGGCTTTATTTTCCTCTCATTGCTCCATTTCACCAGTATGCCACCCCTGTACCAAGACCCTTGATGCTGAAACTTCACATGGGATTCAAGTTTCATCCCATAATGAAAATTTTCCAATAAACTTCTTTCTATTCTGTCATTTGAAGTCCTGTCCTTGCTCATCATGGAGCCCAATCCAAGGTCCTGGAGTTTCAGCCTAAGCCAGACACCCTTGTGCTCAAAGGGAGTTCAGATGTTTATGTATATATTTATAGCATTCATACAAAGAATAGTTTATAATCATAAATGAATTATTGCAATAAAATTATAACAAGAGTGATTAAATATTTCCTTTGTGTTTAATAAGTGTACATGAACCTTGTTGCCATTTCTTTAAAAATAGTCTTGGTTTGTTTTTCTCATTTTATCCCTTATATTATGTATTTATGTGTATGCTCATGTACACAAACACATATTTATACATATTAGGGTTCCCAAGCACTCTCTGCTTAACGAGGAAAGTTTACTTTATTCATAGATATTTTTAAGAGGTATCTCCTAAACTACTAAATACAACATTTGGGCTTCTTTCTTATGAAATCTGAAGTTTTCTGAGAGTTCAGTCAAGGTCATGCAACATTTAATTTTTAATCAGTTATTTAGATCCAAGATTGATAGTTTTCAAAGTCATGCCTAACACTTCTGGAAGGTGTACCTGTGTTTTCTGAATCTCTTCCCCATCACTCTCTTTTATTATCCTGAAGAGAAAGTATTATTTTTGATTTTATGACAGCTCAGCTGCTTCTATCAAAGAACAATCTTTGCCATTCCTCACTACCTATCTTCTTCGTTGCTGATCTCTTGCTCCCTCTGAACCAGAAACATTCCTTAGATTTATGGACATTTCTTGTACAATGTTCTTTTCATTTTGTTGCTTAGATCTTTACTCATTTTGGTTCTAGTTTCTTTAGCTCCATTTTTGGATTTTTTCCAATCTCCCAGTCTTTGAAGTTTCAATCTATTAGTCTTTTTTTCTGTATGTGCTTTTTATTCACTCATAGACTAGTCTAACCATTCATTTCTCTTCCTGAGCAGAGAGAATTCTCCCTTTTAATAAATGATGTTTTTCTTCAGTGTATTTTTTCCCATATAGTTTTCCAGTACTAAGTGATTAATTTGTTTTATTTACTGAGGGCCTACTGTGTGTCAGACAGTATATATACAAGATTAATGAATTGTCACAACAACTATAAAATTGATATAATTCTACAGATGAGTGAAGAGAAGCTCAGATGAATTAAAGGGTCGACATTTATACAAGTCCTGAATCTAGTCTCCAAATATTTACTGGGCTATTTCCAAACACCAGGCACTGGATCAGATGTTGGGAGTTTGGCAAAGTAGAAGACTACCAATAACCATGTCTTCATGGAGCATTATACAGGACATTGTCAGTATATAAGTAAATGTGTAGCCAGATATAAAATAATACAAAATTTTAAACATATAATGGGCATATAAATTGTGACACATGCAATGAAGGAAATGAATATGTGTTTTGATAAAAATAACTGGGTGCGAAGTGGTTGGAATCGGCCTCACTGAAGAGACAACAGGGTAGCAGAAATCTGAAAGGGCAGAAGGACTTAGTTATTAAAAGTGAGATGAGAAGAGTATTCCAAGCCCAAGAATGTGAATAGGGAAAGGATACATGCCAGGAAAAGTTGTAGGTGTGTTCAATGAACAACATACATCCAATAACGTTAGGGGTTAAGCAGCATGAGGAGATTGGGAGGTGGGACTGTCATGCTCCAAAGTGTATATCTCCCACCTCTCTCTGAGGAGTTGCTGTTATTTTCTTGACACAGCAATAAAATAGCACTGACTCCATGGCATTTATTGGCATTGTTGTTATATCAACATTAAAAGTTCTCAGGTCTCAGTCCTGGTTACTCTTATCTAACTATATTCACTCTCTTGGTAGACTCATCAAGTCTCAAGGCTTTAAATACACATCTATCCCAATGACTTCCCAATGTTACCTATAGCCTGGACCTCTCCTTTGAACCCCAAAACTGTATATCCCCATATGTACTAGACACCTGCACTTGGATGTTTGGTAAATGTATCAAACACAACTTGTCCAGAAGTGAATTTCATCAACAGATTTCTTATAGGATTTGATTTTATCCCCATTTACAAGCTAAGAAGTCAACTTGTACCATTTAATAGATGCTGTCAGAAGACACAAAACACCTGGTTTGTGTTTCTTTTGCCCCTAAGTCCCATGATGTGGAGGGTGGCAGAGAGGTGCTATGCATGCAGTGGATTTTCATTGTTGCCAAGGGACTCTGACTTAGCATAAACCACTGCTTTTATAACAAGCAGTAGGCAAGCTTGCTCTCAGTCCCTGAAGCAGACATTACCTCATCTCTTGAGATTGGTCTCTACAAACAATCCTCTGAGAAATGGCCCAAGTTAAGAGCATTCAAGCCCTGGCATTCTTGTCATACCTAGAGAGACAAGTAAGAAACACATGGAGGACTGTCTCACCCAATACTTCCATAAAATGGATATGAGGTGGTTGGTGTCATGGAGGCATGTGGAAAAGGGCATAGGTCTACAAGCTGCTACTGTATCCCTTGGCATAAGGGTAGTTTAGTGCCACTGGTACTCAGGTCAAAAATGTCAACAGTGAACTTGGTTTCACTTACTTCCTCATCTTCAACCCTGGAGGGCTGATGGGTGCTTGGGAAAGGCCTACGTACCTGGATCAAAGTCTGGGTAGCTCCCATGTTCCTTTCACTATGAACATCCTATAGATTATCTCTAATGAACTTGCTTCTTTGATGTCCACTTTCACCTGACTTAAGAGAGAAGGAGAAGGATATACCATCACCTGGGCCACCATTCCAAAACCTCCCACCATAATTTGTTTGCTCTTCAGGTAGTCTCTCGTCACGGCTTGTCACTCATCGGAGGACAGAATATTGCCCCAAACCGCTCAGTTGTAATATCAGCTTCTGCACTCTCTTCTTCTGAGAAAAGAAACTCTGTAGGCCTCCTCATTTTTGCCGTCTTAAGATCATCTTGTGAATAAGGCGTCCTTTTGGTTATCACTCCAGTTGAGGATTTGATAACCCACTTCTACTGTCAAATCATGTAAAGATGCTCAAGATATGGGTGCCAGCATGGCCTCCTCCCATCTGGCTATGGGCTGAGTCGTGGAGATCCCTAGCTCTGCTGCTGCACATGAGTCCCCTGGCCATAGCCTGGCTCACTTCTAGCTTTTCGTAGCTCCCCCACACTCAGACACTCCACCACCATTATTGTCCCTGACCTCACCTTGTGAAATGGGCCCGCTGGGTTCCTCTTGCCCCAGGATTCCCACCACACTACAGATGGCTTCCTAATATATTTACTTATTTAATCTGTTTATACTTCCTTTCCCCTACTAGAATCTAAGGTCTCTGAAGGAAATAGTTCTGTGTCTTATGTTCACTCATATCTCTAGCACTTAGGACCGTGCCTTAAACATAATCAATCTTCTTATTATCATTAATAGAATGAATGGATATATGTCACTATCCATTTGTTCATCCGCTGCCTTCACCACTAGAATGTGTTCTCTGGTAGATCAGGGAACAGGATGATCTTTTTTCAGTGCTGTATTCACTCTGTCTAAAATAGGAGCCAATCATAGACTTTACATAAATGTCCCCTGAATAAATGAATTGAATGGTCAAATGAAGTGAGTCTTAACTAAATAATCTCTCTGTATAATGAAATGTAATGGTTAACTTCCACTTAGGCATTTCACTAATCACTTAAAAAATTAAGTTTATTTTAGACGATGTGACTCATTTATTGATTCAGCAAGGATTTATTATTTGCAAGCCTGTATTAAGGGTTCATTCCTCATAAAGCTTAGTGGAATTTGTTAAGAAATGAATTCAAAGAATGTCCATTGAGTGTGACAGAGACTGCTGGCTATTTGCCCAAATCTGTTTTCTCCTCTTCTCAGGCTAACACGTGCCATTCACCAGCACTCCAGCAGGCAATGTGGCACGAGGAGGGTTTTCTCACCAGGGGAAGCAAGCTGGGTTTTCTCACCAGGGGGAGCAAGCTGAAGGGACATGTGACACTTTCAGGCCTGGCCTCTCAAATCCTCCCGTGTGCCACCCCATTCCCTTTGTTCCCTCCGGCTATCAGATTTGGGCCATGACCGCTTTGCCTGGCCAATCTACTCCGCTCCTCTCAGAACTGCTCCTAGCATTTAATTTTGGTTCAGGCCGTTAGATATTTCAAGGATCATTTTTAAAAACTATTTAGCATACTCATTAACTCACAGAAGGAATAGTTTTGTTTGCTTTTAAAAAGCAAATACTTTCAGGAAATTTTTTTTCTTTCTAAATACAACGGTAGCAACTCAATATTCAGTATCTCTTGTTTTCTGAGGTCACGGTGAGGGTGACTGCATTAAGGATAATAAAACTTATTCTGTTGGATTTTTCCCCCACAAGTTATTAGAAAGATTCTCACAGAAATTCTTCATACAATTTCACTCACTTCATACAAATTCACTTCATACAATTTCACTTTTTTCAGAAGAATCCCCGAAGGTTGCGTGTCCCGTGAGTGGGAAGTTGCATTACCTCCCTCACCTGTTGACCCCCCCCTTCCTCTTCGTCTGATAACCCCAGTAGTTCTTGGAGGGCCTCTGCGGTCCCCAGTCTGGTGAGGATTCGACCCAGCAGCCTCTGGCACTGGCCTTGAAAACCTTCCACCAGGCACAGCCAGGTGCTTCCAAAACTCTGGAGACAAAAGATGTCAACATGAGGCCCACTGAGCCTCAACGGAACGAGAGATCGCAGGGACGACTCACTCCCTTTTCTGTTACTTTGCACTTACAGAGCGAAAACAACTTATTAATCTTTTCCTAACATTGTTTCCTACCTTTATTCCTTCCAGACCTGGTCCCAAATGTGATTCCTCTTCCTCTGGGGGTGCTGCTAGGGAAAATTAAACCCAATACTCTACTCTGAATCCCCTTTCACTCTGATAATTGAGGCTGTGATGCTAGTCTAAGCTTTTCTCTCTGCTCCTCCTTGCCCTTCAAAGAAGTCTGTCCTTAGTTCTTCATGCAAACAAATTCCTGGCTGAACAGGCACACAAGGGCACCAGAAAAAAAGCAAAAGTTTGACTCTCTACACTGAATAGAGCTCGAGGCTCAGGTTTAGTCTCGTTACATGAATTAGCCATTGATTACAGCCAGCTTGTACGCTGCTTGTCACTGGAACATACAGCAAATAATAGATGGAAAGAAATGTACGAAGAAATGAGGAGTAGAAGTTTGGGGTTTTCTACCTTTGTTTAGTTGTCTTAGGTCAGTTGTGTGTATGTGAGTGTGTGTGCGTGTGTGTGTGCGTGTGTATGCATATGTTTCTCCAGCCTTATTGGAATAATACTATTTACTTCCATTTACTTTACAGAACTAAAAAAAAACCATATTATTCATTTAATCATGACTACACAGACATCTCTTGTTTATGTTTTCATTTTAATAAAAATGACCTGGCAAAGTAAAATTTCTCTTAACCCCTTTCAGATGTAGATTCAAGGTGATAAATGAGGGGAGAATGTAGATTTTTAATCAGCCATGTGTTCTCAGATGGAGGTAGTAGTGAAGCTTGTGTAAAACAGATACGCTCATGTAAGCTCCCCAGTATTCGCATGTAGCCTCTCTGCGTTTAGTTTCCTCATTCTTAAATAAGGACATTAGCTTTTGCAGCGGCATTATGAGGCTTAGACATAAGGTATGCAAAGTGACAATCTTAGGTGCTCAGTAAGTAAAGATTTCTTTTCTTGAATAGAGAACAGATTTGGACTCTGGTTTGGGCAAATGACTTAACCCTCTAGTTGCTGATTCGCCCCTCCTAAAATGAGGACAACATTACCACCTATCTTATAAAGTTGAGATAAGGCATGTGTCCCACTACACTGGTCTCATAATTAACTAAAGTAGATAATCATTATTATTTTCAAAAATTAGATTACTTTTCCAAACATATGTAAAAATATCTGTCACAACCTGAAGATTGTTCCTAAATGTTTTTCCCTTTTTAAAATTTTTAAACTCTAAATATTGAAGTGCCTGTATCCTCAGAATATTTTTTTTACTTTCTATTTTAAAATAATTTTAGATTTATAGAAAAGTTACAAAATAATAGAATTTCAATATTTTATTTTCTTAGCTTCCCCTGAAGTCAACATCTTACATAACCATGGTACATTATCAAAAATGGAAAATTAACATTAATATACTCCCTTTAACTAATCTGCAGACCTGCTTTGAATTTCATGAGTTGTCATAGGAATGTTTTCTTTTTTTTTTCCTCTGTCTAATCCAGGACCACACATTGCATTTAATTGACATGCCTCCTTAATCTTTTCCAATCTGCAAGAGTCTCTCTCTCTCTTTCTATCCCTCTTTCTCTCTCTGTCTTTGACAACCTTAACACTTATGTAGACTTCCTTCTTTAGGAAGTTACATTGCAGCCATGCAAATATCCTATTCATCATAATTTTGTTCACTAATTTTAGTGAATTGACCATTGAAGATCTTTGCCTTTGGTTATTATGTAGTGGTGTTTGCTCAAAGACGATTTTCTGTTTCAATCATTTCCTGTATATTACTTTATTATAATTCTACTGTAAAGAACATAAGACCCGACACCACAAAACTAGAAGAAAACACAGGGCAGAAGCTTCTTGACATCGGTCTTGGCAAGGATTTTTTAGATGCAACAACAAAGCACAAGCACCAGACGTCAAAACCAACAAGTGGGACCGGACGACATTAGGCTAAAGGTTCTGTGCAGTAAAAGAAACAATTAACAAAATGAAAAGGAAACTTACAGTTCTAAATTTTTTGTCTGTATCTGGGGTATGTGAAACATTACCTTGAACCTTATTTTTACAACTTTTTTTTTTTTTTTAAGATTTTATTTGTTTGTTAGAGAGAAGGAGAGAGAAAGCACAAGTAGGGGGAGCAGCAGAGGGAGAGGGAGAAGCAGGTTCTCCGTGGAGCAGGGAGCCTGATGTGGGGCTCGATCCCAGAACCCTGGGATCATGACCTGAGCCAAAAGCAGATGCTTAGCCAACGGAGCCACCCAGGCATCCCTGTTTTTCAAACTTTCTTGAAAGTACATCCCACATCTATACGACTCCATTTCTCTTCCCTCATATCTCCATTCTGCCTTCACTCTCTCCCTGTTGGTGAACAATATTAACAGTTTCTGGTTATCATTTCCATATTTCTTATCTACAAATAAGAATATCCATATATAACATATTATATTTATACCTTTTTACATAATGTTTATTGTAGATAATCTGTTGCGCTTTGCTTTATTTGCTTAACAATATATTCCTGAAGTTACTCCATATTTGATCATGGAAATCTGCCCCCTTTTTACAGTTCCATCGTACTCAATTACATGTACACCGATATTTCACTTATGTACTGTCCTATGTATAGGTATCTAGGTTGTATCCAATATTTTACAATTATTAACAATGCAGAAATGAATAACCTTGTGCGTACGTATTTTCATACGGTGGTAAATGGAATAAAGGACAATTAGACCATTTTTCTTTATTTCTATTTTTTATACCATTTTTTCTGAACCATCAATATAAACAATTTAAATATGATTCAAAGTCATTGTGACTAAATATGAAGACTCACAACTTACTTTTTAAAATTTTAATCAAAATTTTGTTTAAGAAACATAACAACCCCTATTCAGACAATTCTCTGTTAAAGCATTCAATATACTGATTGTTTTAGTCCCTTCAGGCTGCTGTAACAAAGTGCCACAGACTGAGGGGCTTATAAATGACAGGAATTTTTTCTCACAGTTCTGGAAGTTAAAGTCTGAGATTAGGGTGCCAGCATGGTTGGATAAAAGCCTTTTTCCAGGTTACAGACTTTTCACTGTGTTCTCACGTGGTGAAAGAGGAAAGGATTTCTCTGGGGTCTCTTTTATAAAACCATTAATCCCATTCGTGAGGGCTGCACCTTCATGCCCTAAGCACCACCCCCCCAAAGCCCCACCTCCTAATACTCTCACTGCGGCATTAGGATTTCAACATATGAATTTGGGGGACACACACATTCAACTCTAGCACTCACCTTTTATCACAATGGCATTGTGTCTACCATTAGTTCAAGAAGACAGCGAGATTATCTCCCTGTGGGCACATGGAACATTATTCATCTAATGTAAATTTATTTATATCACTATTTTTTCCATCCCTTATGAGTCCATAGAATATCATATTCCTTCGTTCTTACAACATATGAACTAGTAAATAGATTTGTATGCTTTTCATGAGCAGAGTACCTTCCCAAAGGTTGTAATAAATACACTAGTATACGTTAGGAAAAAAAAAAAAAGGCCAACAGTGGTAGAGAGTTTACTCAATGCCAAAGTTACACAGCTAATAAGTGCAGTCGAATTTGAAACCTGACAGTCTGTTTTCTAAATCGACAATATATTGAGCAAAAGTCATGAATACTGATGGATTTTAAATGACAGCGACAAGCATTTTTTGTGTCTGTACATTTCGTGAAAGTTTACTGCACACCAACTACTGGGCCAAAACGAAACCCACCCACTCCCATAACCCTCACATCTCTCTGAGAAGGGCACGTGATGGTTACCACTGTTTCAAATTACCCAGTTTACAAGTGTGAGAAAAATGGCAGCCCCAGGGACATCACATTCCCTGGGCTCTATTCTGAGCCCCTAGCTGGCCATGGTGATTTCTAAGGCATTACATACATTGATTAAAATCTATAGTCATCTTCCTTTACTTTTTCTTTTCAGCAATTGGTAGTAGACACAGCATTTTACATGTTTTTTGTTAAGTTTGAGAGAAAGGCTATCCTGTCCAGGTAACTGGCTTTTACTCAAAGGAACACTGAATTTCAGAAAGGTGTAGTGAAATCCTCAGGGTCACTGGGCAACATGTTGTGATACGAGGGTTGAAACCCTGGGGGGAGGATTCCAGAAATTTCAGAATTGGGGGTTCGAATTCTAAAATTCAAATTTATTGCATTATATAGATATTTAAGGAGCCTTCTACCATCTTTTTAAAAGAATTCTATTCTTACTTGTGGTTTTGTTATTTGAAATGAAGACACCTGCAGGACATTAGCCGTTATTTAAACACCTCAAGTAAGAATCAAGAGATCCATTCCTGGTCCTGGTTTCACTAATTACCAGCTATATGACATTTGGAAATCCATTTACACTCTAGTAACTGTTAATTGGAGGCTTGCCTAGCACACACACTTTTTCAGAGATCTACAGTGAACTGACAGGCCTATAAAGACCAGTTGTTCAGACTGCAGCCAATTACCTTTCAAGAAACTCCTGGGGAGAAAAAAAATCCATATAAGGATTAACCCTCTCATCCAAAAGATACCTAAGGATATGGATCTCAAAAGCATTTTGATTTGCATCTTTTTCTCATAGCATTTGGCCTTATCTTGGGCTGATTCTGAATCTCTACTTGGAGAAAAAAAAAATAGTGCTAAAATTCGGCTCTTAATTTATTCTGCTAGTCACACATGCTGTCTTTCATCTTGCTAACTTGTAATAAGTGGATGTCCTAATCTCATCGTTCATACCCTTTCCTTGTTGGCAGGATTAAAAAAAGAAGAAGAAAAGCAGGATGAGCAATTTGTAGAGAAGAATATGATAAAGTCCTCTGGTCCCCCTAGAAGGAACTTTTTTTGTTAACAAGACCTTACATCGGCCCACTGAATAATGCAAAATTTGTTTGGTTGTACCCTGCAGGGCTCCCAGGCCCGGAAGCCAGGGGCAGCAGCCGTACTGGGTTGGCACAAAGTAGCAGAAATGTCATTTTTTAATTATGTGGTTCTGAGGGGAATCTATTATCCACTGCTGAGATGCTGAAATCAGACAATTTATCTCCAAGGCAGCTCTGTCTACAATCTAGAATATATATCTCTTGTCACTGCAGGAAATAGAACGAGGGGATGTTTTTATTTCTGGTGCCTTATGTTTATATATTTATTCTTTTAAGTTTCACCAGTGAAAGGGAATAACGTCCTAAAGCATTGCTCTGCCCGCTTCTCCTTCCTGAAGGGTGTTCAAGTCACCCCAGCTCTTTCCCCGCCCAAAGCTGGTATCAAGCCTTGTGGGCCTCACATTCAGTAAGTCTTCGCCTGGCCTCCAACTCATGTTCCCAAATGTCCATGGCCAAGGTTAATAGAAACAAATCTTTAAGAAGGACCCAGCGAATCAAAGGCTCCCACCTAAATTAGTATAAATACAAATTGCTCTTTTGCATTTCAAAGGAGATGCTGGAAACTATTTGAAACATATCCTTTCTTCTCTCCTGAGCTATTTTCATTTAAATGTAAACTAATACTTATACCTACCAGCTTGTTCATAACGACTCTTCATTATTTCTGATTTTTTCCCCTTAAGGTATCAAAGCAAATGAAAGAATTCAGTTCATATTTGTCTACCCCTCACCCTTTCTTTAGAAAATCCGCCAAATTCATTACGTTCACTGCTCTGTGTGCATCAGGGCTCCGAGCAGTTCTCATCTATTAACCATCAGGTACAAGCTAAGTGCTTTTAAAACAAAGGCGTGCAGTTTATTTTAAACGAATGTATGCTTTCTATATCCTATTAACAGCATCAGGAACTGCGATCCAAACCCTGCTTGGCAGAATGATAATAGCTGCACTGCCCTCTAGTGTACGACTGTTGGTATAGCAGTACAGGTCTAGGAAGACAAATGCAGAGGATTTGTTTGTTTTGTGGCAAGAGGGCACCTGTGTGCATGTGTGTGCGTGTGTGCGTGTGTGTGTGTGTAAACTTTCAGAATCAAAAGAAAGTGCAATGTCACCTTCTAGGCTACAGAAGAGGTTCTATTCTGAAATACAAAGTTTTCAGACTGTCGGTTCGTCTCCTAATGCCAGAAGCATACATCACTAAGGTATTTTCGGCTACCCTCCTTTGGCAGCATGAGCAAGGGGAAAATGGGATGATCTTTACTATAGACTTCCTCACTGTAAATATAGAATATAAACACGTCCAATCAAAATGCTCATCCACCCTGGTTATTCTTTTATAAACATACGCAACTAAGTTGAAAGAAGAAATATGCTTCAACAATATCATTCATATTCATGTGTTTAACAAAATAAGTCAAACGGAAAGGAAATCATCCTTAAAAGGATTTGCCCACAGATATAACATAGTTACTCATCATTTACAAATAACCATTACTACTAAGCAATATTAGATTCATTTGGGGATTTTATTCTGAATCTGTCAAAGCAAGCAGTCTTTGAAAGCTCTTATAGACTGTGACCAGGAATACTCGTGAATTTTAATATACAGGATAAACACCCACACGCCCCCCCCACACACAGAGGAATCTTTGGGGTAACTGGAATTTATTTTTTCCAGCTTCTGTGGGACTTGAAACATAATATAAATATATGAACATCACGGAATCTCACCCCAGACCTGCCTTCAGTTTATAGAAATCACCCTAATTTTGTGGCTTCTTACACATACCACACCCCTCAGCTGGGTCTGTGATATTTCCATCTTATCAATTCCCAGTTCCTGGACCCCAAGACACATTACTAAACAATGTATATTTTTCTTAACTGACTGGGCAGCATATTAGCCAATTCCAGAGCCAGGCTTCACGCGTTTAAATCCTGTATCTGACAAGAGCTCTGCTCCTTCGGGTTAAGTTACATAACGTTCTGAGCTTCGGTTTCCCATCTCGGAAATGCAGAACGTAAGAGCACCCACCTCGCACTGTCGCATGAAGAGTCAGTGAGCTAGGGCATATATGTCAAGCAGCATATAATACCTATCAGATGTGAATACATCCATTCAGAAAGCTGTTAGCCATGTAAATGCTATGTACACTTCAAAGATGAAGCCAGATGACCAGTTATCATTTCCAGTTGAGATCGAGCCCCCAGAGCTGACAGCAAGAGAGAGAGCTTGTAGAAATTGGAGTCACCTGTGTGAAGAGGCACAGTGCTAACATTCCCTGAAATGCTCACCATTGCAGTTACTAAAGACAGCAAATCAGGACGGCTGCTGAATGCTTCCTTGAAGGCAATGGAGTGGCTGGAAGTCCTCTGGGAAAACCCTCTGTAATTTATTAATGGATAGGAAAAAAAAAAGCCCTCAGGGGTGCTTGGGTGGCTCAGTGGTTTAAGCGTCTGCCTTCCGCTCAGGCCATGATCCCTGAGTCCCTGGATAGAGCACCCCGCCCCCTAAGCCCCAGTCTGGCTCCCTGCTCAAGGGGGAGTCTTCTCCCTCTCCCTCTTCCCCTCCCCCTGCTTGTGCGTGCTCTCTGGCTCTCTCTCAAATAAATAGATAAAATCTTAAAAAAAAAAAAAAAAAAGATGTCCTCAAATAAAGCAGTTGACTGGCTCTGTCTGAATTCCCACAATGGTTCTCTCCTTGGACTCAGACCTGTCATGTGGAGAAGAAAGGGTCTTCTCTGTTTCTTCCACTATATCCAAAGGGACTCAAACACCCCAACATATTAGGGTGTTCATGTTAAAAGACCATTTTATAGTCTAGGAAAAGAAAGAGGTATTATTGCTCATATCATTGTCAGCTACTTTCATTTTATGTAGTTAGCTAATAAATCCTAGGAGAAAACCTCAATTCTCAGGCTATTGGGGTCCTGATTTGAGAATAAAGGATTTAAATCTCTCCCATTTAGAGATTTCACATTTGCTGCTATTACTTGATCGTGTCTTAACTGGTAACATATAACCTGATTCAGAAACCTGACTCCATCTACTAATCCAAATACATATAGTAGATTTTATATAGATGTATTTTTATATATTTTATATATATTTATATAAAAATTCATATATATGAAAATACATATATAAAATAGATATATATTTTATAGATATACTTACATAAAAATACATATATAGTATATATTTATATAAATATATATATAAAATCTATTATATAGAGCATAACCTTCAGAAGAAAAATAAAGGAACTTATTTCAGAAATTAATTGAAAATATGATACAAAAATATTCATGGCATTAATAAATTTAATAAAAAGATAAAATAATAAAATTTTGAGAGATAGTTTTGATGATGAAATCACTACCCTGAAATAAGTTGTATGTAAGAGATTCTATCAAATTCAATACTAATAACAAAACTATTTTTCCTCACCAAAATTCACAGCAAGGCATTTTCTTAGCTTTCAGAATATGAAAAATAGTATATCATTATTTTAGAGGTACTCAACTATTTACAACTATTTATTAGTACTTTCACAATTAGATTATTTCTTTCAAATTCTGATTTAAATTTCTCCACCTATTTCATAGTTGAATACTTACACGCGCGCGCACACTCACACACGCGCGCGCACGTGCGTTCGAGCGGCTGAATGATTGTCTGGCTTGATTTTTAGGCTAGAGTGCAGTGTACTTAATCTTGCCAAATATTTTGTTCTATTTTTGCTCTTTGTGACCAGCAGGTATTTTTACCATCTTCATAAATATTCTCACAGAGAGTCTGGTTTTCTATCTTCCATCTTATTAAAAGACATTTTAACAAAGGATCAAAGAAAGTGTAACCTTTCTTAAAGACTCTTTGGTATTTTGTCTTTTTTTTATACCTTAAGGCAAAATTGTGACTTTCTTCAATTCTGTTTCTAGCATAAAATTTTCATATTGGATAGAAAAATAAAAGAGTCATCCTTATAACACTTTACTATTAAGTGATGGGGTTTTTTTCACCATGAAGTACCTTTTGTTTTCTTATTAAAAAAAAAAAAGACTAAAATGAAAATATTCTCCTTCTTTTGTTTTTCAGCCAAAGCATTTCCCACGTCTTTTCCGCAACACCATGCAACTGAGTTTTGTTCATTCATTTACTTTTAATTTATTAAGAAAAAAATATCTTTTTCAGTACGATGATATCATTATTTAACAGTAGCAAAATTTTGCCTAAAATATTCCAGGTTTTCACAAGCCTGAACAGATTCATCCAAGATTAGGATGAGAATAGCAAGGTAGCAGGTAGTAGATCTTGGTTTTAGAAAATAGAATTATGAAATAAAATTAAATCTGTCCATTAATGGTATATATATCTAGGAAGGGAAATTTGAAGAACAACTTTTTAAATGCCATACGAAAATCAAAACACAACAAAAATCCAGCTATGTTTTTTTATTTATGTCTTTTGGTTAATATTTTGTCTCCTAAACAGGAGACAGGTCCCAAATGGAGTCACTTGTGCTAAACCCCACATCAGCAAACCAAGACTTAATACCTTACCTAATTGTAGTTTCAACCTTCTCCAGGAATGCAAACTTAATCTGGTCAGTCTGGAATTTTCTAATCAGCACTAGTGATGTCATCTGAGAGCCCCCTGTAACTCCCAAAGGAAGGTGACTTTTCTCTAAATGATCCTTTTTCTTATTATTGGTTTCCTTGTCCTACCACTTCTCTACCTTTAAAAACCTTTCCTTTTCTGTAGCTGTTTGGAGTTCCTTTCTATTGCTAGATGGGAGGCTGCCTGATTTACAAATCACTGGATAAAGCCAATTTGATCTTTAAATTTACTCAGTTGAATTTTGTTGTTTAACAAGTCTGAAATATATAAGGACTTTAAATAAATGATTGTGGAAACTGGTAAGCTGGTGTGGGGATACAGGCATATTATTAAACCTTCTATTCCCCAAGATGGTTACCTCCTCCACTTTTATTAAAAATTATATATATAGAGAGAAGTTTATTGAAAACAGGAATATTGCCTATCTACACTGTTATTTTAAAAGAACTAGCAAAACAAGATTTCAAATTTTCTGCTGCCATTATTATTTCAAACAAGTATATAATTTTATAGCATTACCATAAAACAAAATGCTTATGTTTAATTAAAAGCTTAATTAAATTATGTGTATCAACACCATTCCATCTACCTTTATTTAGAAATATATTTATTTAATCATGAGCTCTATAGTTTTTGAACTATGATTTTTTCAATCCTAAATTGTATTTTCCCTTTGTACGTTTTGAATGGAAATTCCACATATTTTTCCCATTAAAATTTAGTCGTTTCAGGCTATCTACAATATATATGCATAAAGAACAATGAGAAGAGAACACTTACTACGATGAACACTGAGTAATGTATAGAATTGTTAGGTCAATATATTGTATGTCTGAAACTAATATAATATTATATGTTAACTATACTAGAATTAAAATTAAAAAACTTAATTTAAAAAAAAGAGCAATGAGAGGAAAGCAGGAAAAGATAAATAGTCAGTTGCAGGCAATCCATACATTTTCTTTGAAAAAAATATCACTTTGGCTTCTTCAGGACAATTCTTCTGAGGGTGAGTGGTTTGTTAAGCTGAAGATAAAAAGAAGGAAAAGTAAAATTGTGGGCCATGGCAACATGAAAACTGTAGAGGAGCAAAATGAAACTGAATCTAAGGTCTGCCAGCTCCCCTGTGTCACCTGCCACCCAGCCACACGTTCAGCCATTTAGTAATGAACAGAGAGGCAATGAGAAAAAAAATCTATTCTGAAGGTTTTATTGCAATGACTGATTCTAGCTTTCCTAACCCAAATCCAAACAGTTTGGTAAGGGGTAGACCTGAGACAAGGATTTCCTTTTTATCCTCCTGAATAAATACTAATTTTGGAATGCACTGAAGATTTTTGAAATGTTCAGCTCAAAATACGTAGCAAAATACATTTCACATGAGATCATTCGTGACAAATCTGGTGCACGTCCAGAAGAGGGTAGGATGTGAAATACAGAATATTGTATTTTGAATCTCCAAAACCATATTGGGTCATGTGTGGAAAACTGCCCTCTTTCTCATTTCTGTTAAAGAACTGTTCATTCTCTAAGTAAAAAAGAAAAAAAAAAAGTAAGTTAGACATTTCCCCATGCTGGGGCGCCTGGGTGGCACAGCGGTTAAGCGTCTGCCTTTGGCTCAGGGCGTGATCCCGGCGATCTGGGATTGAGCCCCACATCAGGCTCTTCTGCTATGAGCCTGCTTCTTCCTCTCCCACTCCCCCTGCTTGTGTTCCCTCTCTCGCTGGCTGTCTCTATCTCAGTCGAATAAATAAATAAAATCTTTAAAAAAAAAAAAAAAGAAATTACCCCATGCTGTATTATAATGTAATAGTATGTTATTTTAGAAAAATGAAAGTCAATTAAAATGTGAACCTATGTATGTCAGGCAACAAAAGGATGCTGATTAAAAGGCAGACAAGCCTCCCACATCAATGAACACTACTGAAGACTAAAGTAGATGCACATCAGACATGATTCGGGAGTCAACTTTTTAAATCTTCTGGCACTTCGAATAAGTGGATTCATCACATTCATCCAATCGTTTACTCAACAAGTGATCACTGAAGATCCACTATGTGTCAGCACTCTCCCAGGTGCAACAGGTACAGCAATTTTTTAAAAAGACATAGTGTTTGCCTTCATAGATTTATGTTCTATTGGGAAAGTTAAAATATGCATAAATAAATAAATTTTAGTTCTAATATCAACTACAAAGAAATAAAACACAATAATGAAATAGTGACTAATGCTATGTGTGTAGAGAACTACCATAGTGTGGTTAGAGAAAATTTTCCTAAAGGGGAAAACTTGGACAGAGATCTAACTGATGAAAAGAATGTATTCTTACCAAGATCCAAGGGAAGTGGCTTTTTGAAGGTGGGAAAAGGACCAGAAAGGTCAAAAACCCTTACATGACAATACGAAAAGGACCAGAAAGTTCAAAAGCCCTTACATGACAATACATCAGTCATGTTCAAGGGATGGGGGGAAGAAAAGATCAGAATGTCAGGAACTGGAAGAGGTGACTGGATTGTATGGGATCAGGTCAGAGAGGTAGGGAGGGGCCAGATCACATAGGCTTTATGGGTCATTGCAAGGGTTTGGGGTCTTGCTCAAAGTATAATTTGGAAGCCATTAGAAATCTCACTTGCATGTTATTTGAAGAATGAATAGAATATGCATGGTGAATAGGGTAAGAGAGAGGAAAAGCTACCATCTGGGAGGTTGTGAAATGATGTTGCCAAGATACAGTGATGTGGTCCAGGGTCTTATCTTTGAAGATGATGAGCAGATCTCTGATATGGGATTTATATTGGAGGTAGAAATGGCACAGTTTTCTAATTGGTTGTATGTGAGATGTAATAGAAAATGAAAAAAAAAAAATCCATCCTTTCTAGTGTCCTGACTTGAGCAATGGATAAGTGGTGTCATTTACCAAGATGGGAAAGATGGGTGGAGATAATGTTAAAGGGAGAGAAATAGGAGTTTTGCTTTATGTATATCAATTTTGATGTGCCTTTTGGTCATTGAAGGCTGATGTTGAATAGACAGATAAATGAGTAGGTCTGGAGGTAAGGAGAGTTTGGGACAGAGACCAATATATAGGAACATTTTGTAGGGAGAGGACATTTAAAGCCATTTGACTTGATAAGATCAGCTGAGGAAAGCTTGTAGTTAGAGATAAGAAAAGACCTAGGCTATGGAGTGCTCTCCTGTACAGATTTGAGCAAAAGACAAGAAGTCAGCAAAAAGACTAGAAAAGAGTAGTCCACGAAGAAGGAGAAATAGCATGAGAATGTACTATCAATACACCGAGAGGATAAAGTATTTCAAAGAGGATGATGCTTCCTTCTTCCAAATTCTCTGGGAAGTAAGACAAGGAAAGAAAGTCAACCACTGAATATGGCAAGATAAACCTTCATTTCAACTCTTTCAGTGAAGTTTAGTGGAAAAAAATCCAAATTGGAGTAAGTTGAGAATGGAACAAGGGAGACTTATAAAGATATTGACAATAGCTCAGAAGAGTTTTGCTGTGAAGGAGAACAGAGAAATGGAGCAGCATTTGGAGGGTGGCAGTGTCAAAAAGTTTTGTTTTCTCCCTATACTTTTCTTTGATACATTTTTAACAAACTATAACAAATATGCAACCTCACTATTATAGCACTCTTTACATTTATGCTATCATATTTACACAAGTATGTTTACCTATGTAAGGCCTTCTCTTTCCTACATTCTCTGGGTACCCAGGCTTATTTGATAGATAGTGATAGATAGATGATAGATAGATAGATGATAGATAGATGATAGATAGATAGATAGATAGATAGATAGATAGATACAGAGATATAGAAATATATGGCTCCCAGTCTAATGATTTGTTCAATTCGGTCAGGCTTTTCCATCTAATATTGGCTCTCTAACCTCTTTTTCATTCTTATGTCAACATATTAAGCAAGGGTCTTATTCTCACTCAAGTGGTAGGTGATCTCAATAATAGCCAAAGTCAATGGATTTCTAAGTCACTTATGTCTCTCTAGAGGCAGTTTTCTCCACAAACTACCTTTTGTTATTTCCAGCTACGTAGTTAATAAAGTTCAAAACCCTTGGTTTGTCATTTAAAGTCCATCGAGATCCAGTTTTAGTCTTTATCATTTGAAAAATCAATATTTATTCAAATGAGGAAGAAAACATTGGAGATTTTCTTCCCAAGACTTCCCCTACCCTTCTATTCAATGGAGCTCATAAATAAAAATAATTTAATGGAATCCCAGGCACTGTTTTCTGGGGTGTAGTAGTAGTGTTATGAGAATTATGTTTCAGGATCCTTCATATGCACAACCTTCTAAGACTGAAAGAGAAGGAGTTTTGTATTTATCACTTGTATTCTTTTGTATTTAAAAGGACTTGCCAAATCATACAAGCTTTGGGCTTATTTACTTGGATCAGCCTTAATGTTTGGCTTGATACCCAAACCAAATATATTTTTGTCCTACAAAGTCTCATGGTCTTCCTTACAGTATATACTAAATTCAATCTTATGTCACAGCTAAATGTTTATCTCTATTTTATCTTCCAAAGATAATACTCCTTGAAGTAATATTCCATGCCTATTTCCTAATATGTTGACTCACACAGAGGTCTAACTCAAAGTCTCTCTGTTCAAATGAATGAAAGATTAACATCGGAGCTCTGTTCCTAAAACTTTATTTCTTTAGGATATAATGCAAATACTTCCAAGAGAAATAACCACGTTGACACCTTTTATATAAGGATAGAAATGCATTTAAATGCAAAAGTCTAGGTTGAATAAAATCTAATTTACTTTTTAAAACGTCCCTGAATTGTGTTATGAAAATTAATATCCCGTGAAAATTAAAAGTTCCAAGCATCTGAATGTTTGTCACTTGTTTGTATTAATCTCTATTTTAATGGGAGGATCGGTTTGCAGTTTTACTTCTTCTTAGTATCAATACTCATTTTTCATGGACTGTGTAATGTAAGATATTAAAACATGTCACTGAGATTCATATTGAATCTGGGATCACAACAAGGATCATAGCTTTCCCCTATAATGTCCAGTCATCACTGATATTTCATCATATCTCATCCTCTTTCGAGTGTAATGAATCATCCTTCAGATTTTTATCTTATTAGAAAACCTGCTGCGAGGCATAGTGCATGCTCTAGCTAGCACTTGAGATCATTATTTCAGCACTTGATGTAAAACAAAAAACACTATGTAAATCCAAATTGCTTCGCCTGTCTTATTTTGCCAAGAGCCTCACCTATCTCAACCATCAATCTGAAAAGGCAGATGCTCTCTATTGACATTGCACTGAAAAAATAAATTTGTATAAAATATAATTTCTAGTATTTAAACTAAAAGCTAATTTTTAACTCCTTTTAAAATGTCGATGATTTCTATATTTGCAGTCTACTTTTGATTGCTATACTATTTTTATCTATATTCTGAGTTCATTTTGTAAGGACATAATTCTAGAATATCCAATTGATTAAAAACTAGATAAAGAAAATTCCTGGGGCTCACTAAGGATGATTGGGAAAAATTGTAATTTGAAAAATTCCTAGCTTTCACCTCTATCCATTAAGAAGTGTCTTATTCCTCCAGGACACCCAGCTTTGTTTAACTCTAAAGTGATTGCCAGAATGAAATTAGATTCATTTTATTTGACAAAGTAAGAACATAAAGTGACAACTAAATTTAAAGATGGCGCAATTTCACTCATATAAAAAAATGCTTGGTATTAGCATTACTATAAGGAATATCTCATTGGGACTTTAGAGAGGAAGAGATGTTAGAATCTATGCAAACATGTTAGAGACAAATGTGCATTTTGTATATTTTCACTCAGACATCTGTAGGAAGGTTTCTAATTTTTCAACCTCATTATATATGGCAATGGATTATCGATGGTGGACATCCTCAACTATATTTAAGCAGTTCCACTGAAACAATTTAACTTTGTAAATTAAGTTTGTTATTCATATCCCATGCCCATCATTTTCGAGTTCACACTTGGCAATGTAGATATTTAAAAAGAATGACTCTCAAGAATTCTTTCCTTCTGAGGTTCCTGGGCAGAGCTCTTCTTTGAACACTTACCTCACATATTGTTAGCCATTTATGACTTACCCAAGGTTGTCTACACCTTCCTATCCATCTGCCCCTTAATGCATTGTCTTTCTCTGTCTCCACCTCTGCTTCTGCTTCTCTGTCTCCTTCTCAACTTTTCCCCTCATCTCTCTCTCTCTCTTACACACACGCACACGCACACGTGAGCACACAGATGATAAAGAAGCTTCAAGTAAATAAGAAAGTTCCTCACCATGGACTCTTCTTGACTCTATCAGTGACAGGATTATATACACAAATGGCTTGACATTACAATAATATAATAAGGACATTTAAAAAAGCAAAATTGGGCAAACTCGGAACCAGTCTTTCTGAGGAATGAAACAAATACATCCTGTTACTTTGATTTCTATTTTCCTTATTCCTTCTCAACCTCCCATTGGCAAAGCGCACACTTCACACCACTCAAAATACACTTTGGTAGTTCTATTGTATAACGAAATTGGTCAACATTAGTTACTGGCTTGTTCATCCTAAATATTTAAGTGATTAAAAAGCTAATCTTTTAGTAGTCGTCACCAGTTTGTGTGTTAATTCCTGAGAGACTGGCTCCATTTGAAAGTTTTCCCTGCTACCTGCAAAAAGCCTTTCGTATTATCCTCAGAGTCACCACCACCAGCTGCATCATCCTCTACATATGGACAAGAATTTGCATTCTGTAGTCCTTTTTAGCAGTCAATAAAATAATTCGTTTCTCAACAAACATAGAGGTAGTATCACTTTCGGTCACTGATGTCTATTTTTGGAAAACTAGTAACTACATCTTTAACAAATTAGCATGTAAAGTCCCACTCTGAAATTATTAAAGACTTTACCCAATTGACTAAGTAGCTATTATCTCCTGTTACTGTGGTAACCAACGGTCCCTTTTGAACCAGAGGAAATAGATTATAATAGCAATTAATGCTTGAAACTCGTTATTCCTAGAATGGCTAATCCTTGGCTATTGCAACCTGGTGGGTCCCTGCGACTGTTAATTAATAGCTAGTCATTTACGGCACTGCATTTCTCCAGCACAAAGTTTCTTGCTTCTTTTCCTGAATTTGCTTTATTTGTGAATATTATTTGCCTTGTAACAAACACTACTTGAAAACAGTGTTGCATGGCATTTATTTCTTCGTATAAGAAGTCAGAAAATCTAATGCAAAACCTTATGAATTTAAACCCCAGGCATAAATGGAAGAAAACACAAATTTCCAAAATCAAGATAAAAGAAACCCCCTGAAGTGATCCAGTTGTTTTGCTAATGCGTATCATGATGCTACCATGCCACACTGACCTTTCTTGCTCTGATCTGCGGTTGTTTTTATGAAAAGGTCAAACCTTGCCCCTGCTGTAGACCAATCATACATTGTGAGAAACACAGGATAGGCATTGACAACTGTGATGGTTAATTTTATGTGTCGACTTGACTGGCCTAAAGGATGCCCAGATAGCTGGCAAAGTATTATTTTGGGGTATGTCTGTGAGGGTGTTTCTGGAAGAGATTAGCATTTGATTCAGTAGACTGAATAAAGAGATTCACCCTAACCAATGTGGGTGGGCATCATCTAATCCATTAAGGGCCTAAAGGCAACAAAAAACCAAAGGAAAGATGAATTTACTCTTTCTCTTCTTGAGTTGAGATGTCCATCGTTTCCTACTCATGGAGAGCTCCCAGTACTCATACTTTCAGACTCTGGACTAACACCAGCAGCCCCCTTGTTCTCAGGACTTTGACCTTGCACCGTGACTTACACCATCTCTTGTGTCTTCGGCCTTCAGGCTTCTACGGGAACTATGCCACTGGGTTTCCTGGTTCCCCAGAGTTTAGACAGCAGAGCATGGGACCTCACAGCCTCCCAAAATCTGTGAACAAATTCCTATAATAAATATCTTTATATCTATATCTATATCTATATCTATATCTATATCATCTCTCTATATACCCATAGCTATATCGTTATTGGTTCTGTTTCTCTAGAGAACAGTGACTAATAAAACCATTTAAGAAGAACAGAGGTATTTCCAAAGTGGTTTAGATCAATGAGGGTAGAAGTTCCCCACTATTTACTAAAGTTGAAACCTTCTTCCTCTGAATATTGTTCTTTCTGGGAAATAGAGCATTGATTGGAAGAAGTGTAATTTTACTGCAGTATACCTAATATTGGGGATTAAATAGATAGACAACCTCCCTGGCCATTTATAGAAGACTGGGCTGTGTGCTCACTGATGTTTCACAATTTCCTGTTGACTTCTCTAAAAAAAAGTTTGGCCATCTATTTTTTCAGGTTGAATTCCAAGCAAGAGATTGCTCTAAACAAAAATGGGGGGGGGGCGGAAAGAAGGAAAAGCAAGGGGGCAGGGAGTGTTCAGCTATTTATTTTGTCGTATTCAGGAGAGAACACAGATGAACAACAAAAATACAAAACAGTTCTCAGCACTGACTATACATATAAATTTTCCAGGGAGAATTTTATTAAAAAATACGTATTGCTAGGCATCAATTCTGAAGTTTCAATTTTATGGGTCTGAGGCGAGGGCCTGAAACACTATGATTTTTTGCAGTTTTATAAATGATTCTAAAATACACCCATGGGTAACAACCACTGGATTAGAAAGTGCGAGGTGAGGAGTTGAAGCCCTGTATTGATAAGTACAATTGCCATGACTTTATGGAATTTATTGCAGGATCCCATATAACTGTCATAATAAGAGTTTTTAACAAGTTAACAACTTAACAAGAAGCTGACAAAAAAGTTCCCAGTAAAATAAAGTTATAATTCCAAAACTGCAGCATTGAATACTAGGGCATCAGAAGGAAAAACAGAGGCAGGAAGAAAGAAAGAGAAAGAGGGAGTCTGAAAAATCAGTCTATACTTATGATAGTTTCAATCAACCATACACTAATGTAGGTGTTGCTGTGAAAGTATTTGCTAGCTGTGCTTAATGTTCATAATCAGCTGACTTTAAGTAAAGGTGATTATTCTAGATCATCTAGGTGGGCATGACTCCATCAGTTGAAAGCTTTAAGAGCAGAAATGAGAATTTCCAAGAGAAGAAGAAATTCTACTTGTGGCTGCAGCTTCAACCTGACCTTCTGTGTAGTCTGCCCTGAAGTTCTCAGACTTGCCTACCCAGACCCCACAATCACACAGCCAATACCTTACAGTGTGTCTCTTACTACACATCTCCTACTAGCTCTGTAGACGAACCTTCACTGAGACACTACTACTATAAGGCCCTTCACTCAGACCTACCCACAAAGAGCTCTTTGTCGCTCCTTCTGAACGAACCTGTTTCCATCAGGACCTCACTCAGGAGGAGGTCCTCCGAGGATCCCGTTCACACTGTATATGAGGTTATTCTCCAAGGGGTGACATTTTTCATGGAATACCATGTGAATGAAGATACCTGAAGTTGTGCAAATCTATGGTATTGATCAGTCCTCCTCGCAGCTTGTCTTATATAACTGCCTATAGACAATAGAGTAAAAATATTCTTCTTCTGGAAGGGGGGATATATTCATTTTCAACTGATCACTTACTTGTCATAATGATGTTACAAATAAAAGATTTCTGTATCTTGTCACATCCTCCGTGTCAAACCTACAGCCCTGTGTATTGGTTTTAAAGAAATATTTGTTACTGAAATGGTATTTACACTAGCAGATTTGATGACATCAATAAACATCACATAGAACATACAAAATAATCTCTTTAAATTGATCAGAGAATATCTAAGCACACAGAAGGGTCTTCATAATTATTTATAGCACGTAATAACTCAGGCTTTTATAATTCTTTTTCCCCTTCATTTCCAGCACTAGAGGTTTGGGCAGGTCTTTTTCTTCCTAGCCAAACTGTTTTAATTAAACGTTTCTTTTCAGGAAAGTTTTTTCTTAAACCCAAAAGCAATCCTCTAATTTGAAAGAAAAAAGGACTATAAATCAGATATGTCCCTAATGGCATGATGAACTTAATACGAACATTTCAATTCACTCATTTCTTTAAGAAATAGTATCGAGCACCTATGATTGACGAGATATTGTTCTGGGTATTATACACAGACCAAAATCCCTGCCCTCATTCAGGTAACATTGCAGTGAGTTAATAAAACAACTGAGTCAGTCTTATAGTTAATGGAAGGCCCTGAGTGTTGGGGAGAAAAATTTAGTAGGGAAGGAGTATAAGAAGGGCAAGGGCAAGAGTAGGGTAGGAATAGAGAGGTAGTATACAATTTTGCTTAAGATGTATTTATTTATTTGAAAGAGAGAGAGAAAGCCCTAGCAGGGGGAAGGGTGGAGGGAGAGAGAGAATCTCAAGCAGATGCCACGCTGAGCAGGGAGCCAGACACGGAGCTGGATGCCAGGACCCTGAGATCACAACCTGAGCCAAATCAAGAGTCAGACGTTTACCCAGCTGAGACATCCAGGTGCCCCAGTAGTGTACAATTTTAAAGGAAATAGATGGAAGAAGTGACTTAGCAGGTGACTTGAACCAAGACAAAGGAAATGAAGATATGCACCATGTGGAAAGGTGCAAGGAAAGAGCTGTGAAAGAGGAAATCGCTTAAGGCAGAGAGTGTTAGGGGCACTAGAGAGAAGAGTGGCTGGGGAGGGGATTGCGGGAGCAAACTTTAGTAGATGAAGGTGGATGGCAGACGGTGTACCTGCCGGGCAGTGCATTATTGCAGGTCACCGTTAGGACTGTCTTCAACCATGAGTGTGATGCAGAACCATCGGAGCGATTTGGGCTAAGCGGTATCAAGATCAGGTGTAGACGTTAGAAGCAGCATGTCAGTGACTTTCCTCAGAAGAGAGAACAGGAGGCGAGAGTGCAAGAATGGTGGTAGGTGGGAGGCCTAGTGCAATACCCCAGGAGGTGGCTTGTGTCAGGGTGAAGGCAGAAGTGACCGTGCTGAGACATGGTGAGATGGGTGTTGGGGTAAAGTCATTAGGATTTCCTAAAGGACAGAAAATGAGCTGTAAAGGAAGGCAGGTCAAGGAAGCCTTCCAAAAGGAATGTTTTTTTTTTATAAAAGTATCAGTGTGTGAAGAGATGTGTTTTGAAGACTGAAGTCACCTGTATTGTTGATGTACTAAACTCAACTTGTTATCAGCAAATTTCCCTCTTGTAAGTAACACAAACCTGCTAATGAGTTTCAATTCTATTAATGAGTGCCAGGGAACTAAACTTACTTTAACACCTGACAAAGAAATTTGCTATTAACAAAAAAAGCTGTGAAAGAAAATAAACTTAACAAATATCAACCCACCCTATTTATTAAATAGGCTAAAAACAAGGGTGCATTGGAGCTGGCTTGCACCATCTGGAGAGAACGATCTCGTGTGCGTTTCTTCCCAGTTCAGTGTTTGTGTAATACCTTGAAATTGGCCATGTTGGGGATATTCACACTACGGAAGCTATCAAGTGCTACAAACTCAGATTTTTCCTTTTCCCTTCCTACCAAACTGGTTGTTAAACATTTACCAGCACGACTCTGCTAGCAATAACCGATTTTAACACTGAGTTAAAATAAATGGAGGGCAGTGTTTGCCCTTTGCTTTCTAAAGCTGAAGTTATGTATCATCCATCTGTGTTGCACTGGGCCTTTAACTAATGTAACTAAATAAGGTTTTTAAAGCCTTTTTCATTAATTCTTCCACGAACTGTTCAGGTGAGCACCAGGCCGAATTCGGGTAAGATGCAATGAAGAGTGTTACCTCTCAAATCTGAGCGACCCAAATATGTACTCTTCTGTCAGACCTTATAACACTTTTTATTGAACAGTTTTCTATCTCTAAGATGGGGAGAGCACCGATGCCACAGCGGGATTGTGGAAATCGAGGAAATTGGTAAAATTCCGATCTGATAACCGGCACTCCATACCTGATGGTTCCATTCATTCCTCTCTTCGCCTAAACACCTTCCACGTGAACAACACGAGTTTCACTAGGAGTGACCTGACTCTAGAGTAAACTAACCAGTCTTCTCATGATGAATGGTTTCATCTTTTTATTTTGTCTTCCATTTATTTTTTAAACAAACTGTAATGAGGTCTAAGCGTGCAATAAACTGCACGATTTAAAGGTTAGAATTCAGTGAGTTTGTCGGACACACACATCTACAAACACTGTGTGTTTTAAACCATATTTTCCTGATTTATCGACACTTCTGTCACTATTAGGTGTTCCTGATTGTTTTTAGTAACTCTTCTTGTCTTGCGATCTAATTTTTCCTGAGATAAAGATGACCCCTCTGACTTCCTTCGGTTTACTGCCTACATAGCATATCTTTTCTCGTGCTGTTACTTTCAATTTTTTTGGATTTTATATTTAAAGTATGTCTCTTTTATAGAGCATACAGTTTGTGAATAGTCTAAGAATCACTGCGTTCTGACTGGGTGTTGTCAAGAGTTTGGCTCAGCTACTCCATGGTACTGTTGGCTCTGGTCCATTTTCTTTGTCCAGGCGGCCTTCAGGACCTCGGCCTGACACCGGCCCCTGAGGCAAGTGCGCCCCCTAGAGAGCAGCCACGGAGTCACAAGCCTACAATTGTAGGTTCTTCATATGATTTCTTCCACGGCTCCTGAGTTCAACAATCTCTCCTGCCTCCCGGTGCCTCTATGCCTTATGTGTCCCTTAAATAAGACCTGTGGGGCTGACCAAAACTCCTCTCTTTTGGATTAAATTGGCCAGTGCAGCCCTAGCCTGGGAACCCCAAGCCTCCCACCCACGGGCTCTAATAAAGGCATGTGCCCCGCGTCCTGCCTCTCTGCATTGGGCCTTCACCTCCCTTGTGGCTCCTGGAGGCACCGCAGGTAACTTTCTCCAGGACACCTCAACAACAACTTCTTAACTTCAGTCTCTCTTGTGGTCCGTTGTGGCTCACTGGTACCCAGTGCTCCACTTAACAAATACTAATTTAACAAAGTCATAACGGGTGTTTGTCTATTTATATTTAATAGAAAAGTTGTTTGGTAGGTGATTTTGCTCTTTGTTTCCTATTTTCTCTTTCTTCTTTTGTTTCTCTCTCTTCTTACCTGCTTTATTTTCAGTTAATCAGGTATTTCTTTCATACTCCACATATTTCCTATTTTTTTTGCATTCTAGCAATATTTCTTTACATCATAGCTGAGGATTACAATTAAAGCGTATATATTTTAAAGGTCAAGGATTTAAAGTATGTATCTCTAACTTATTCCAGTCTATGTAGGTTAATAATTTCAGAGAAATTTCAGAGCAGCATATTTCTATCCACTGCCCTACCTTGTAACTTTGTGTCCTTATTGCCACATATATGTTATTAATTCTCAATAGTATCTTACATTTTGCTTTCAACAGATAATGCTCTTTAAGGGAAATTAAGAAAAGACACAGTAAACATTTGGTTAACAAAACATTATGTTATCCACATATTTACCCTTTGCTCATCATTGCTTTCTGAAATTCAAGGTCCTGCCTGGTGTCACACTCCACTGTTAACATTTCCTGAAGGGCCTATCTGCCAGTTCCAGACTTTCTCCGTTTTTGTTAATCTGAAATTTACCAGTTACAGAATTCTCAGTTCACAGGTGTTTTGTTTTGTTTTAATTTCACGATTTGAATATATTGTTTTAATATAGTTTTCCTTCTATTTGTAACTCTACAAGAGTAAACTCTCTTTTGGCTTCTATCATCTTTTGGATACTTTCCAGTTCCTTTGAAACTTGGCTTTCAAAATTAATCCCGTTCTTATTATTTGTGGGAGGGTTCGAACAACCACTTCACTCTGCCACATTACCAAATATCAGATAGGCTCATCTTGAAGAATTTCATATTTTGTGCTAACTTGCAGATGATACTTTAGATGTAAGAAAACGTATAAAACCTGAGAAAATCCAGTTCTATGAACTTGGTTCGCATTTTAGATGTAAAAATAATCTGCTTCACAGCACATATTTTTAAGCCTAGACAGAGCCTTAAGACTATGATACCATGCTCTGCTGCTTTTAATTTCTTTTTAAAGCCAAAAGGTATTTATTTTATATATGCTTTTCAAGCTAAGTATGTATTTTATTGCAGAAGGAAAGGAAGCAGGGAAGGCAGATGAAGCTCTGGCAGAGGGAAAAGTCTCTATTTGAGGATATTTGCTGAAAATATTTTAAACCACTCCTTCCTATAGAAGAAGAACATTCTTCTTGTTATGTTTAAAGTTCAAAGGTCAACACTGGATTGGTACCTCGGTAAACCTTGCATTTGGAAATTGAAGTGCACACCTATTGGTAAAATGGCACTTTATGAGTTTGGGGAGGGATGAGTAAAATAACGTTTGAATGAAGGTGACAGCGGAAACGAGCAAAGGTGATCTGTTCCAGAAAGGCTCTGAAATGCTCAGATAAAAAGCCTTCCCCCAAGTACATCAAAACAAAACCTGATAGTGGTAAGAGGTAGTACCTTGAAGTTACTGTAATTTTGGTTGGGAAATGACAGTGTTATCTCAGAAAACCAAATGGCAAGGGAAAGCAAAGTTTAAAGATGAAGAATTAATGACAAAAAAAAAAAAAAGAAGGACAAGCATCTTTACTCTTGACAAAATGAGTCCAGTTACATTCATATCCTTGACTTCTTTATAAACATCTTAATCCCTCTCTTATTTTTAACCGGTTTCTCTTTTTTTGCATTCTTTGATTGTTTTCATCATTTTCTTTAATATTCGTTCTCTCCCCAAATGTCTAGTGAGTGTCACTCTTTATTCATATTTCAAAGCAAAGCATTTAAAAGCTTTTTGTGAGCTCAGATTGCTGTGGGCTGGGTTTGGGGTCTGATGAATTTCCTGCAATAAGAAAAGGCAATGAGCCAGCCTTTTGGTGGCCCAACAATGTGTGCTGAGGAGCTCATCTTGTTAATAAATACCATGGCTGATCCTCTTCAGTGTGTTGTAATACCATACTGATGACCCCGGGCCTCTCTCCACCAGCCCCATATTCCCAGGTGCAGACCAAATTTCTCTGGAAGAAAAGCTCAGGTGTCCTATGGTATTGGAGAATGGATTGGTATAAACTGGTACTGGGTCCTCGAGGAGACCAGAAGTAAAACTGTTCCAGAGGGTTTAAAGATTTTATTTATTTGACAGAGAGAGAGAGCACAAGCAGGGGGAGCAGCAGAGGAAGAGGGAGAAGCAGGCTCCCCGCTGNGCAGGGACCCCCCCCCCCCGGCTCTATCCCAGGCCCCCGAATCATGACCTGAGCTGAAGGCAGACACCTAACTGACCCACGCAGGTGCCCCTGTTCCACAAGGTTTAAACCAAGTTGCATAGTCTTAAGATTATCTCTGACTTCAATGGGTTGTCCAACCTGAGTCTCCTATGCCCCATGAGGCGATTCGGCTTGTTTTCTGTTTTTTTTAAATTATCCCTGTTAAAAAACATTTATGTTCCAGCTCTCACTGTACTACCGAATCCGTTACTTTTTGACTTTCAAGATGTTGTGAAGATACTCTTTGCTGTCGTCTTTTCACTTTTTCTATGTCCTTGCTCATTTATTTGGCATAATCTCTTAAACTCACTTTGGTGGGTATCAACTTAATGTATGTATTTTGTCTGATGAATTGGAAGTATCAAATAATAAAAGTACAAGCTCCAAGATTGTGTTCATTATTCTTTTACAGATCATGATGCTTCAAGTGAAAATAATATGCAGAAGTTTTGTGTTATTGTTTAACTTACTTAATTGCTTGTATACTCATTTTGGAAAAAGATTCTTTCTTACTATAGTGAAATGCCATCACGAATGCTTTGCAGGGCACATCTGTAGTTACTATCATCAACCTTTCCTGTTCTAATCTAAACTTGAAGGAAAATTTCAAATGATCACCTTTTTCTCATAGGTGAAAAGGAGTTTAGGATCTGGCTTCATTCACTCAGTCTTCTTCCCCATTCCTTCGATGATTGTTGAGAAATCCCATCAGTAATTATTGAATCCATATCATGATATAGTATTATGGCAGGCACTAAAGAGATGTAAAAATGTCTACCAATGAGCTCCTAACTCTCCAGAAACTTACCAGACATTATGTAGAAATACACACATGTATACCTACATAAAACTAAAACTATATATGTCATAATACAGTCTATAATTTGTTACATTAATAGAACCAAACATAAACATTGTTATTCCATAAAATGTATCATTTTGTGATAAAATTGCCAAAAATTCTAAAAAAGAAGTGAGAATTTCAATAGGAATCTTGCATCATTTATACAAGATTCAAAGAGGATGGTTTAAAAGGTGAAAATAAGAACAAAGATGTAACTCTGGAATAGGGAGACCCTTTTTAGGTTCCTTTCCATTTGCTGACTTCTTACCATTTGCTAGTCACTATTTTAGTTGGGGAGACACACCATCCGAATATGAGGCAAGTGATCTGATTTAATCAGAGGCTTTAAGGAGATTATAGGGAACAGAGGCTGGCAAGGCAGACCCAGGCTCCCCAGCAAGGGAAGTGTGATTCCTCATGCTTCAGAATTTCTTTTCTTGTTTATTCTACAAACATACTGTATATGAAAGACCCATATCTGTACCTTCACTACGCTTTTTTTAAATTTATTTTTTTATTTAAATTCAAGTTAGTTAACGTATAGTGTAGTATTGGTTTCAGGAGTGTACCTCCAGTACTTTTTTTTTTTTTTTTGAGAGAGAGAGAAAGACAGCGTGCATGCATGTGCAAGGGCAGTGGGGGGGAGGGACAGAGGGAGAGAGAATCTCAAGCAGACTCCTTGCTCAGTGTGGAACCCAATGTGGGGCTGGATCTCACAACCCTGAGATCATAACCTGAGCCAAAAGCAAAAGTCCGACGCTTAACCAACTGAGCCACCCAGGAGCCCCCCCCTTCACAACTCTTAATGAATGCCCCTTTGTACCTCCCATACTCCATCCTTTTGTACTTGTTCAATTCTGATTTTTCCACCCCACAGGCCTCCTCTCTTATTTAATTCAAATAAAGGCGCTACATATCTAGCTGTAGAAAGTAAGGGTAGTTTTTCCAATGCTAAACATCACTATAAGCTATGCCTTCATAACATTGTATTCTTAGTCTCGGTGCAGCTTCCTCGAATATGGATAGTAATTTAGGTTGTGGCTGTTAGGTTGTGAATAACTGAGATGGTCATTTCCCTTTCGCTTCTAAAATGCCTGGCCTCGGGTAGATATTCACCGGCTGCTGCAACTACACGTTAGACGTCTGAGGACATTTCTCTGCCTGGAGTGTGATTTGTACTAGTCACGGCAATGTTACTGAGCGGTGATGCTGGCTGCGCTGGAAGACTCTTTACTCCACTGGAGGGGACGCAGAAGTTCGCAGTTAAATCCACATTCATGCTTTCAGGCACACTATTACATATGACATACGGTGTTACACACCGCTTTTGCATTCTTTGAAATAGGGATCTTTTGTTAACAGGTAAACTGGTCGAAGCACTACAGCAAGAGTTCTACAACTCACAGATTACCAGTTCCTGCTTCGGCACTCATCCATGAGCAATTCCTGCCGGCCTCATCAACAAGCAAGCAAACACAGATGCTCCAAGGGGACGGGCACAGGCACCGCGTATAAGCAGACAGAAGAAATAAAGAATGAACACCGAGCATTTTGGCTGTTCTTGTTCACTCTGTTCTTCACTCAGTAAAGTTATTTTCAGATAAACTTCCACCTCTCCTACTCCATGGGATTTCCTTTGGAAGAGACCACTTGCTTTGACTTTTTGTTCAATTACTGGGGTGGACATGTTGAAGTGTCTGCTATTTTGTCTTGCTTGCCCCTGGCATGGGCTAAAAGCGAAAATGGTGGATTGTGAGGCATCAGAGAACTCCGTCCCCCACCCAGGCTCTGCTCTTCTCCAGGATGACACTTGTGTCTGTCAATTTCCACCACGTGTGTCTGCCTATCTCCTCAGCTGTGCCCTTGTCAGCACTTCCTCCCACTTTTCATCTGAATCACATTTAACATCTGCCCTTTGATGATCGGATGTGGCTATTAGCCTCTCGTGGGTGCTTCCTTCACCAGACTCCCGGGCACTGAGCTCACACTGTGACCAGCATTAATATTGATGGTATTCGTGCTTCCGTCCTCTGCTCTCCTCACACAGCAGTCTGTCCCCCTTCCGATCCTCTGCCCTCGAGGCAGTGATCGCCACCATGGCTGCTCGTCAGCCTCCTTGGCCGTTAAGCCGCAAATGTGCAGGCGTGGCACCTGCAGCTATGTCTGTATCTATGACCTAAAACCTTTACACAAGCCAGAGTCAAATCGCTCGGTGGATGGCAGCCGTACCTGCTGTTCGTGCTTTTAGCTTCGGGATGGAATTCACCGTAGCAGTGTGCAGAGAATTCCAAATACAGGAATTAGGAGAAGGAGCATATTTCATAGAGATTAAGACCATAGTCCTTGAAGTCAGATGTAGTTTTCATTCCACGATGTGCTATGGAACCTTGGAAAGTCACACACCTCTATATATCTCAGTTTCTTCATCATTATAAGAGGAATAAGAGCCCCTACTCACAGACTTTGGACTCAGAGTTAAAGAAGGCAAAGTCTACAGAATTAATCACACAGTTGCTTGGTGGTTGTGGACCAATGAATGCTAGCTTTGTTTTTTCATAGGAATAGGTTTTGGCAAAAGTGATATTCCATCCTCGAACTGAAAAGAATGTATTCTTATAAATGCATGTATTTTTATCTGAATCTTCTGCACCGTATCTATTTAATATTCACTTTATTATCTGTAAATTATTCAATATGTTAAAATTATTAAGCATGGTTGGGAAGCTGAATTATAGCAGATAGACAAATTCTACCATTATTGACATTTTATACTTCTTTTCAGTTGGGGTGCTTATTTGTTGCCACAAGTAATGTAACATCTATCACACCCCACCAGTACTTTCTTGATGCTGTTGCCAGAGTGGGTCACATCACAAGTGCGAACATGTCCTTTTCCTACAATAAAGCCTTTCTTTGTTAGCTCCCTGTAGCTTTTAGGATAAATCTGATCTCTTTAATACAGTCCGTGATGTGTTCCATGACAGGCCTTCAGTGGTCTTCTCTCCCCCATGTCCACATTCAAACCAGGCAGAAGTATTTGAAGCTCCCAGAGTCCACCAGGTTCTCTCTCAGCCCGGAGCCTTTGTAGTTATGACTCTCTGTAACACCATAGGAATGACTTCTATTCAGACAGTTTAGACATTGACTGCCCTGGGAAGTCTTCTCTGACCCCGTTCCGCCCCATGCTCCATAGCCTCCTGAGTACTCCCACCTTACCTGGAGCTCTTCTTATAGGAAAGGTACTGTCTGATTCCTTTGAAGACTGCCTTTGAGATCTACAATGTTGAATGATTTCTCTTTATAGTTCTAGAAATTAGCTTAATAGCTAGTACTTGGTATTCTTTATTAATAGTTTTTTAATTAATGAAATGTAACTTTCTACAATGAAATTTTAAAATAAAATGTTATTTCATCTTCTAGAATTACTTTTCATGTAGAAGTCTTAGGCCTTAAGCCTACTGCAAAGCAACCTATGTGGGGAAAAAAAAAAAAATCTCCCTCTCTTTTTTGACTTTGATTTAAAGAGAGTTGATTTATGTTATGGTGAAGTTGGAAAAATCCTTCAAGCTTTGAGTTGCTGATTTTGCTGTTGTATAAAGATGTTTTCAGCTTGGATCTTTTAGTGAGTTTTGCAAATATGCCTCACTCATTAAACTAATATTGATGTCTGAAAAATTAAGATATTAGCATTTTAGTTCCCCAAGAAGAAACAACAGGGATAACATTACTCAAATCACAATAGAGGGCATAAAATTCAATGTATTCTGCCCAAAGCAGGTGTTGAAATATCTGCTTCTTGCAGCCAAGAATCTGCTTTTATCTATTGCTAAAAATGTGTTTTATGCTAGTAGCAATTTATATAACATTGTCTTAGGAAAGTCGTTAAGAAAAAAAAAGGCAGCAAGAAATAATGTGTCATAACAGTCTACAATAACTTTTTTATGTGTCAATAAAGGTAAACTTCAATGCTTGCCACAGTGAATGCAGGAAAAATATCTTTAATGGGAAGTGTGTTTAGTTTTTCTCGTGTATTGTAATGCTTATAATCCCCAATGAGGCATTATCTTGTTTTTACCCACTTGACTACTGACTTTCCTTCTGACTTACTTATCCTCCTCTAATCGTTAATTCTGATACCCATATATCATGAAAATCAAGATGTTGATATCCTATCTATTTTTGCTTCCTCATCATTTGTTTAGAAAGTGGTTGAGGGGGCGCCTGGGTGGCACAGCGGTTGGGCGTCTGCCTTCCGCTCGGGGTGTGATCCCGGAGTTACGGGATCGAGCCCCACATCAGGCTCCTCCACTAAGAGCCTGCTTCTTCCTCTCCCACTCCCCCTGCTTGTGTTCCCTCTCTCGCTGGCTGTCTCTATCTCTGTCAAATAAATAAATAAAATATTAAAAAAAAAAAGTGGTTGAGCTCTACATTAAATTTAAAGCTCCTTTTAGCAAGTTATATGTGGAATACGGAAGAAAGCATAGGAAGAGTATGGGGTCACTCCCACCAGCTGGCCTAGGTCTCAGACTAATGGTGGTTTGCATGCAAAACAGGGAGGTGACCCAGGTGAAGTTAGGGTGGTGCTCAGGGGTGCAGCCACTCTGAGTCAGCCCTCCGGACCACCAGACTTAAAGTAACTCTTGATATGGGTGAATCACAGAGATGAAGGTTCTTTATTTGGAGCACCCAGTGTTTCCATTTAGATGTTGCAAATTCCTTTCCTAATACAGCATGTGCTTCAGGGAGGTTTAAATTATAGTCATTTTAATGTTACTTTATAACTATAATTTGGAGCATATCTATGACAGGTAACAGAAGCTCACTTGAGCGCATTTAAGAAAATGAAGTAAAATAGGACAAGATCCGTTGTCCTCAGAATCCGAAGGTCTAGATTGCTCTAAGGAACTCAGGCACACCCCTCCGTCTCTGTTGCTTTGGTATCTCCTAAGTTATTCTCTCTAACATAAAAGGATTAATAAAGAATAAGTCTCAATTAACAGCCACAGAAGTAGCTGAGATGTACTGATTACTTAAAATGTGTCATTTAATATGCCAAGTAACTTACATACACCATCTTGTTAATTTATTTTAAAGCATTATGAAGTTGATTGTCACACTGGTTATATAGCTGAGTAAACTGAAGTTTAGATTAGTTAGTAACACACTTGAGACAAGAGTTGTTTAGTTTACAAGGTAGGTAATGCCTATCACCACATTCCAAATGTACCTTTCCATGCTGTAGGAAACATGAGATCAACACTGGAATCCGTTTCCAAGTCCAAATATCTGGGGGGTACTTGATGCATTCCGCTCTGGTCAGAGACCATCTCTGAGTCCAATCGCCAGCTTCTCATGACCCTCTCCATCTGTATTATCTCTTTCTGGTACCCTAAATATTAGTGTTTTTAACTTTGACTCTATCTGCCGGTGGTTTGAGATCTTGACCAAATTTCCCTTCTCTTTGTGTCTTTATATTATATCTGAGAGGTATTTTGTTATGCCAATTCTAATCCACTCCTTCTTTCTTCAGCTGTTTTCAAATTAGTTATGAAATCTCTCCATTGAATTCTTAATTTTAATTACTACAATTTCTAAATGTTCTACTTTTACAGCCACGTCTAAGGTGGATCTTTTTCTAGTCTGCCTATCCATTTTACACAATATTTGATTTCTTAGCAATTTTTTTCATGAGCTTAGTTATTTTGATCCCCTTTTTATAATATACTAAACATAGTTAATTTATATTCTATATTTGATCATTCCAATGTATCAGACTGGGCAGAGGTATAATTGTTCATTATTAATATTCTTTCTATAGTGCCTTATTTTCTCTGATGTAATATTATTTAATTTCAAGCTTATGACCTAGGAAAATTTTTTTCGAGCATTCCTTGAGCCTTGCCATGTGATACTGCCTGCAGAGAGATCGTGATCTTCCACCCCATTGCGTTCCTTGGAGCACTGACAATCCTAAACCAATTTTCAGTATCAACTTGGCTATTTGGGCCACACAAGCAATGTGAATGGTGCCTTAAAAACCCTTATGAGGGTCAGCTTCTAGTTAGGAATTCTCAGCAAGGACACTCTCCTGTCTGAATAACACAGAAGCATGAAAATTGTGTACAGACTTTTTAACAGAGTGAGGCAAGAGGGTATCACTCTGTGGTCTGATGTTTTATTAGAGACGTTTGTCACAACTTCCTGCCTTATAAGGGGCCTCAACTTTTCTTCTTATTCTATGTTCACAGTCCATAAAACCTATTCCATTGGCCACCGGGGATTGGCAATCACTAAAATAAGTTCCCATTAATCTCCCTGGTTTCATGATTCAGGGGCAATTTAGCTTCTGGAAATTCTTACTTTCCAATTTGGTTATTGTATGTATTTTGTATTGGGTGTAGGTGGGCAATTTAGTATCTTCCATAATCGTCCATTTTATAGTAGACATTAAAGTATTTTGTTGTGTTTTGGGGGGCCAGTTGAGCCAATCATCTACTTCAATTGAGAGGACTGAACAACAGTTAAAGTGCAAAGATGTTCACCACAGTACTGTTTATAAGAGAGAAAAAAAACGAGGAAACAACCGATAATAAAAATGTGGGCAAATAAATGATGGCTCAGACCACCAGGGAATTTCAATCTGCTTTTAAAAATAAAGTCTATGAAGATATTTATTTATAGAGGTAAGCAGTATATTATATGTAAATGTATATATTTTATATATTTATTTGTTTTTGAGAAAGAGCGAGGGTGAGGAGGTGGTCGGGGGTGGGGGGCAGAGGGAGAGGGAGAAAGAGAATCTGAAGCAGGCTTCATGCCCAGCATGGAGCCCAACATGGGGCTTGATCTCACAACCCTGAGATCATGACTTGAGCCGAAATCAAGAGTCAGACACTTCACTGACTGAGGCATCCAGATACCCCTATATATTCTTATCTCAATTTAGAACACACACACACAGAGAAGGAAACACATTAAGATGTAAACAACAATTTTGTTTGGCTGATGAGAAGATGATTGATTTGACCCTGGCTGTGACCTCTTCAACATGCGTGAAATTATGAAAGTTATTAAACTTCTCTGAGGCTCAGGATTTTGCTTGCAAATTCAGGATCATTATACCAACATCTGAGGTCTTATTTATAAGCAGAAATCAAGATCACACATGTAAATACCTTAGCAAACAGTAAAATTACGATGACAATTTTATACATTTCTGTCTTTTAAAACTTCTAAAAATGTAAAGATATGTTAATTATAATTACAATAATAAAAAGTAATATTACAATTATTTAGAAAAAGACATAAAAAATATTTGCCTATGAATATACTAACATGGCTTGAAAATATAAAATTAATTTTGGCATCAAAAAGCTTTTCGATTTCCGTCCCATTATCTGTGGCCATGAGGAGAAAATTGTTTGTGTGTGATCTTAAAAAAAAGTTCATGAATATGAGATAAGAACATATCTGTTTTGAGATTTCACTGTGAATGTGAACTCTAGCCCTGTATTTTAAATGCTGCTTACATCTGAAAGTGTGTTTTGCACACACTTGTAATCTCTGGGAACTAATGATCACAGAGGAAACAACCAAAGAGCAAATTGCTATGGATTATTTTTGATTTGTATGGACTTAAGGAACAGAGGTCATCAGATTCTTTTGTTTCTTCAATTATTGTCTCCCTCATTTTTATCAGCTATGCTAAGGCTTCATTGACAATTTCAACTTTATTATAGAGGAAATAAATTAAAAAATAATATAAAGAGTTAACTAATTTACTTTCAATGCATTCTTTTTATGAGATAATATTGCTGATGCTCTGCTTTCTTCTCGCCCCTTCTGTGTAATGCATTTCGGTCTATTTTTCATTTTGATTTGTACGTCTGAAAAGATCAGCAGAACGATGTGAGTTAGAAGTTAGCCTTCCGTACTGATTCTTCCAAACACAGAAACACAAACACTGCCAACATAAAACCTAAAGGGTACAGTTCAGCATTGCTCCTAATATAATTAACTACAGCAATTTCGTCTGCTTCTAAGACCCAACACTGTGTATTGCATACTTTTAGCTTTGTCCAACAACTCCACTGCAATCAAAAACACACGTGCTTAGTATGTGCAAAAAATAACTAGTCCCTTATTGGAATTTCTGAACTTGAGAATAAGATAAAGGAATCAGCAGGCAGAAAAAATAATGCTTGTATTAGTGGAAAGTTGGTAGGAGATGTGGCTAATTTGAAAGCAAAAATGGGCTTCCCAGTTCCCCACATCTTTCACTTCTTTTTAGATTTTGTAAAAGGCCACTTGTGAGAGTTTGACTTCACAGAGCAAACACAGTTCGTATTTACTGTGGTTGCTGCCTCTCATGATATAGGCAAAGAGAGAAAAGAGAGAGAATTGCTCATGCTCAGGAACTTTATTAGATGGATCCAACCAATTCTATCAATACCTGCCACCCACAACCAGGTCAGCCTCTCCCCCTTGACTCAGGAAGGGCACCAGAAGTATTAGGAAAAACTCCTCCCCGTGGACAGCAGAGGAATAAGGAATGTGCATCCGAACACAGAAAAAGCACCTGGGAAGGAGTTGCGTTTACCAATGACAACTGTTTGTTCTCGTTTGCCTAATTCAAGGAGATCTCCAGTAAGCATTCTAGAAGAAATTACAAAATGGAAACGAACGATCAACGACTTTCTTTACTAAGGGGAAAGATAAACATTCTCACTACAATCTATTCTCAAAGATTTGTTCATAAATTTAGCCAAATTCTTAAGATAGCATCTAGCCAAAAATAACAATAATAATAATAATAGTAATGAAAGATTAATAGATACTTGTTGGATAAATTAATGAATGTCTAAGAAAGCTTAACTCCTTTCCTGAGTACATTTATACTGAAGTTTTGTGGCATATCATTGAGAAAAAAGATCACAGAATTTTCTTTCATATGTTTTTAGAAAAGTGGATTTCTAAACAGCAGGTAAATTAAAATGAAAATAACTGAGTTTGATTGTTAGGGCCATGAGATTTATGAGCCGAACAAATCAGCTTGTCGTTACCACTAAGAAACCCAGCTCAGGCACCTTTAAGAAGTGTGATCAGGTGTGTGCAAGAATGCCCAGAAGAAAGAATTCAGAACAGAGATTGGGTTTGAAGCCCATGTCTTTTGTCATCTAGTTTTGTAACTTTTGACAAATGTCTTCAAATATTTGTAACTTAATCCTGGTCTGCAAAATTATTCCCAGAGAGGACATTTGTTGGTTTTGTCAGCTTAAAACAGTTTACACAAATAAGCTACTAAGTTTTCTTTGAAGAACTTCCTGCCTACTCTTGCTCCCAGAGCTGCTCGGAGCTCTGGAGGGATTGCTCGGGTTGTATTTCTATATGTGCACCAGACTGTGTCAGAGATGTGGAGACACACTTCCTTCCATTTTATTCCATCCCAACACCACCACTATGTTTGCGGTGACAAGCAACAGACTGACTCTAGGCAATGTAAGGGAAGGAAAAAAATGGGGAATTTTTTTAGCAGTATTGGAAATTTACAGGGTACTTCACAGCTTGAAACAAAATAAAATTGAACAACCAGAGATTGCAAGAATTACTAAATTCGGGATTCCAGAGACACTAAGTATTAAAATTTAAAGAAAGTCTTACCAAGGGAAGTTTGGGGTGGGGGGCGGGAAGCCAGTCCTTTTTGTCATGTGGAACTCCACTCGAGATTCAAAACCCAGGAAGAAAAATAATTTACAAATCATCAAATTCTGCATCTGTGTTCCCTTGCATGTCATCATTTCTTGAAAAATAATGTCCAATAAAGCCAACATTGGATTGACTGTAGTATTCTAATAGGAAAGTTAGATGTCTCTGTGTCACGGATTTGGAGACAGTACTTCAGCTATTCAAGTGAATTACATTTGACGGGAGCAAAGAGGTGATCAGAAAGCATAGTGCATTCATTCTTCCGTGGAAGGGAAAATAATTGCAATTGTAATTGCACTCAAACAGTTAAGTGCCTAATATGTGCCCTGCACCCACCGGGCAATTTATATACATCATCTCATTTTGGTTTCATATATGTGTGTGTGCGTGTCCGTGTATTCAGATGTACATATAATCTCCTAATAAATGAGAGCAAGAGACTCCATGGTCTTCCATGCAAAAACATTTTAAAAAGTGCACTCAGGGCTGGGGTTCCAGAACCATGTTAAGGGACCTCGGCCAAAGTCACGTACCTACTAATTTGTACTATGAAACACATTGAGCAAAATAGTCTCTTGGGACCTTGATGATATTTTGCTTTTCTCTGATTTCCTTTTGAATAATGACAGCGTGTAATATATTAGGTCTAGTGTGCCACAACAAAAACAGTCTGGGCCTGAGATTCAGGAAATCTGTATTGGAGTTCCAGATCTGTCACAACTCATCGTGTGAAGATCTTGACTAATTTAGTTACACTGTTTTTCCATCTGCAAAATGGTAATCATTAAAATCTCCACAATTCCAGAGCATATTTGTGAAGATAAAAATAGGTAATGATTCTGAAACGCTTCTGTACATATGTGTTTTCTCTACATATGGACAGTATTATTAATTTAGATCAGAAGAAGAAAACAATAAAAACACAGGTATTTTTAAGCTACCTATGTGCTTCAGCTCAGCCTTGAAGTCTAAATTCAATTTACTCTTTCTTTTATCATAAAATATATTCCAAATAATTCTCCTTACTTCCTGTTGTTAAACGGTGACTTTTCATTCCTTTTTTTTAACCATTCTATATTCTCTTTATCCCCTAAAGTCCTGCAAAACTGAGAATTTGCAGCAAAGCTATATTGAAGTATTTTTCGTGCATCTCACATTTTCTAAATTCCTTCGACTGACTTATTACTGATAGCATCACCCTGACCTGAATTCTCCTATTTCCATTTTATGTATTATTTCCCCAAACCAATGATAAAGGGAGAAGATCCTAAGGCAGAAGCTCTCTCTTCACCCACTCGCGCTGGCTGTTCAGCCTACTTCTGTCTGCTTAGATCGGGGAGGCCTGTGACCTAATTATACACTTATTTTTCTTGGACTACGAATTCCCTGAGCCCTCCTGAGCTAGGGGAAGAACAGAATAATACTATAATGGCATCCAGACGAAGAGTTTGTGCTAGAAAAAGGTCCTAGTTTTATATCAACAAAGTAAGCAAAGAAGTAAAACTCTGAACAAGGAAATCAAAGCTACAGTGAATTCAAATGTTAGCTACTTTGTTTCCATTTCGATGTTCATGGTATGAATGTAATCGATAGAGAGATAGAGAGATAGATAGGTTTCTCTGAAATTCTAAATGGCAGAGTTATCTGTTGCATCTTGTGTTTTAGTAAGCAAGTAACATTATTTAGAAGTAGCTTACAAGGAGATTGTCAAACCAAATCCTTTTCACCCAATTCAGAGTTCAAAATTTGGGGTATTTAAAGTTAGCTTTTTCTAATTGTAGGTGTTTCCTTTTTTTATTACTTTACTTTTGTGTACTCCAACTGTATCGCTAAGAATCACTGAAGCATGCAGAAATTTCTTCCAGCATTTTAAATTGATCCAACAGATTCTGAGAATAAAAAATGAATTAGGCAGGGAGCATTTTATAAGAATGTATTGAAACATTTACACTTGTCTACTGTCTTCCTTTAGCAAAATGATGGATAGATGACTAGAAAAAGAAATCACTGAGATATATAGACTGTGAGGGATTGTAAACATATATTTAAGTAAAACGTAATTTTTTCAAACACCTTTAAATACCCAGTTAATAAAATATTTCATATTTTACTATTGCCATTTTTTAACTTCCAAACACCTAATACTAACCTAATAAGTTTAGTTTTTTAATTGCTTGATGATAAATTATATTTCAGATTATTTAATAGTTATTTGCAACTTAATTTTCTAATTTTTTAAAAAAATTATGACTTGCTATTTCCAGTTTTAATCTAATGATTCGATTTGTCAATATTTCCAACTGTTTTCATGAAATAGTTTTTAGAAAACATCATGTAAGTGGAAGCATTTTTTTTAAATATTTCAAAAAGGAAATAAACGGTATATACTTCTACTCAAATCTCATATTTTAGGAGTTACACAGAAGAAATATTGTGCATATCCATAGATTTATATTTTGTCGGGATTACTTCTAGTTTGCTGTAGATTTTGTTTGTGTCACATATGTAATCTGGAGTTATTCTGTGTAATAAAAATTAAAAATACATTTGGCAAAGTTTCAAAGTTTAAGACTATTACATATCAGGTCCTAGTGGATAGTTCCTCACTGCCTTCAGAGAGAGTATGTGGAAGTTGCAATGTATTCCGGCCCACTATATAATTTTTTTTGAAATTTTATTTTTTTATTTAAATTCAATTAATTAACATATAGTGTATTATTAGCTTCAGAGGTAGAGTTCAGTGATTCATCAGTCTTATATGGTACCCAGTGCTCATCACATCACGTGCCCTCCTTAATGTCCATCACCCAGTTACCCCAACCACCCCCCCCCCAGCAACCCTCAATTTGTTTCCTATGATTAAGAGTCTCTTACGGTTTGTCTTCTTCTCTGATTCCATCTGTTTCATTTTTCCCTTCCTTCCCCTATGATCCTCTGTTTTAAATTCTCCTTCTTTTCTGTAGTATACTAAAAAAAAAAAAAAAAAAAAAAAAAAAAAAAATTTGGTCTTTATCCCCATCCCTGGCACAGAGCTCCTAAAACTCATGGAATTTACTGTGCTTTGCATGTTAATGA
Source organism: Ursus maritimus (assembly GCF_017311325.1). NCBI lineage: Eukaryota > Metazoa > Chordata > Mammalia > Carnivora > Ursidae > Ursus > Ursus maritimus. The sequence continues at coordinate 18,441,393 of NW_024425008.1, forward strand.
GATAACTGTGGAGACAACAGGAGTAGTGGGGAGAGATACCTTCAGGCTGGGGACGGGTCACTAGAAAAACCAAGTCTTGATTAGAGAACTGGGACTTTCCAACCCACCTTCTCACCTCCCCTTCTCACCTCCAGGGAGGGAAATGGGGCTGGAGATTGAGTTCAGTTACCAGTGGCCAGTTAGGTAATCACCCACGCCTATGAAATGAAACTTCTATAAAAGCCCTACTTGTAGGGGCTTGAGGAGCTTCAAGGCTGGTGAACACACTGACGTGCTGGGAGGGTGGCATGCCCAGAACAGGACACGGAAGCTCTGGGCAATTCCCACCCCATACCTTGTCCTATGCACCTCTTCCATTTGGCTGTTTCTGAGTTGTATCCTTTAAAATTAACTCGTTAACTCGAGTAAAGTGATTTCGTGAGTAGAATGATTTTCTATGAGCCATTCTAGCAAATTATTAAAACTGAGGAGGAGATATGGGAACTCCAAAAGTTATAACTGATCCATGAAAAGTAGGTGGCCTCTGGGACTTGCAACTCATGTCTCAAGTAGGGGCAGTCTTGTGGGACTTTAATCCGTGAGGTCTGGGATGATTCCAGATAGTGTCAGAATTGAATTCTTTGAGTCGTTAGATACCTTGTTGGTGTTGGAAAATTGGAGAATTGGTTGTTGGTGTGGGAAAAACCACAGACACCCTCCAACGTTACCTTTAGAGGAGAGTCTATACATCTTATATTCCACCTCCTGGTTTTTACAGCTTGAAGATGCAACCAAGGCAGAAAACTGTGTACACTGTGAGCATTTTGTATCTTTCAGAGCTTCCAGAACAACGGGAATGGGAACAACATTGGTTCACCACATCTTGACATGCTGAGCATTTTGTCAAGAACATCACAGATTAAGTGCTACTTTTATCCTAATGTTCATATTTATCATGTACCAGAAGACAAAACTACAAGTCCTAACCATGTGCCTACATGACACAAACATCAGCTTGATCCAATACATGCTACATCTGAACCAACCTTTTTCTTGAGAGTGTACGAAGAGGGTCTTCACTGGACTACAGCGTAACATCCGTGAGTAACATGATACTGTCTCTTGAAGGATATGAAGAGGAAAGACCTGTAGTTATTTGACAACCCAAATGTCACTAGTCCAGGTGTAAAAATAAGGACTCATTAAGGCGAGAGTCATCATTTTGCTGGCTTGCAATGATCATCTGCTGACCAGGGAGTGATTCCAGCCCCAGAAAATTTCTTCTTTCTTCCAAGCATTTCTTTGAATTCCCAAGATGTGTCTTTGAGGGGCTTTGTGTTTTTTGGCCTACTATTCCTCAGTGCTCTTTTCCTGGATGCCAGGGTTTCTCTTGATGTTCCATGTATCCAGCAGTTTCTCAATAGTCACAGCAGTGACAGTATTGGCTACCCCGTGTAGTATCTTCTCCAGCTTTTCCTCTGGACCCACTGAGCCTCCAAGTCATCAAAGGTTTATGATATTCCAAAGAAGAGACAGGAAGAGTCTATCTTTCCTTTCATGTTGTAATATGACCTCATGAGTCACAGAAGTGGAAAGCTTGGATTGCAGTGTATTTCCCAACTTAATCAAACAGTCTTCAGCGTGCTGCTTTACAATCATTTCTTCTCAAGGACCTGTCTATACAGCCTCAAGGATAGAAAAAGAACGCATTTCAATCATAGACGATGAACTATGCTCAGAAAAACTCTGTGTACCGTGTGAGCATCAAGACTTGGTATCTACATTAAAGTCATGACAGCTGGCTACTACTTACCTTAGGATTAATTCTCTTACAAAGATAAGTCAGGCCTCTTGTAAACAGACACTCAGTGGCTCACCACAGTGGTCTCTAAACACACTAAGGTGAAGATAAACCTCTAATATTAGACAGAACTGGAACTCTGTTACAAGATTGCTTTAGCTTTCAAAAAATGGAAATCTATGGGATCATAGCTCCTGTCTACTCTAAACTCAACCTAGACTTAAGCTAAGGTAGGAGGCTAAAAGTACATACAGGGCACTTTTGTATATAATAAAGTTTGTATTAAGTCATTTTAGTTATTATCCTTCAAAAAAGCAAATAAACAAACAAAAAAAAACCCAGAAAACTTTTTTCCTGATAGTGTATCATTTAAAGAACATCCCAAATTGCATTTATTAATCATAAATAAGGAATTACATATATTCCAGGTCTTTTGCCAAGACAGCTAGTTAGAGCTCCTTCACCATATTGGTCTCCCAGCTCACCATTCCTTCAGTCCTCAGGTTTTAGGGAACAAACGTTCCAAGGTCAGTGTGATCATTATTCTCTCTTATGTACAACCAATGTTTATTTTTAATTTGAGACTGGTAAATAAAGTCTTAATGGGATTTTAATGGCATGTTGGACACACTTCAATGTCCAGAGATGTGGCATCATATTCAGGAATGTCATTATCTAGATTAATTATCAATAGCGGACAGATATCATTAGAGCAATGTGAAAATGAGAGAGGTTGTAAATGAAATCTGCTAGGCAGAAAGGCAGAGGGAAACAACCTCTGATTAGTGACTATTTACTATATCTATAATCTTTTTTTGTAATTTGTGTATTCTTGTTGTTGCTGAGAATCTGCCTAAATAGTACCAGAGAGGAATTGTAACTAGTTATTTAATTTTTAACGTCAAATTGTTTTTAAAAAGCTGGACATGTCTCTGGGTAGACCCTGCTCACAAGAAGGAGAAAGAATGCACTCTGCTCAGTATATATCATCTTTTTTCTGAATTTTGTTATGCTCACACAAAAAAATAGGTGAAGTATATTATGTCCTAGTCTTTGCATACTGCCAAAATTCACTAACTGGTTGATTCAGTTTCAATATATTTAAAAAAATAATCAAAATGGTCAAGGAGAAAACCATCTTAAAGAAGAAAATATTTTATTCACCTATCAGGGGTCTCCATACTCAATAACTTCAAATAATTTATGCAGTATTTTTGTGTTTAATTATGCATCTTTGTTTTAAATAATACAGCCACATGTATACTTCTATGGCATGTACACAGTTGTATATAATAATATAGCTTGAGGGAAAAAATCCTAGAATAACATAAGTATGTTTATGTTAGAGGTCCAAGTACAAACTCACCTATCCACTTTTGTCAAATCTAAGTGCTTCAACTGTAAACTACATCATTTTTTATGTACCACATTGAAAAAAAAATGCCTAAACCACAACTCTTCGTTTCAGGGTGCACTGTAGAATAATGCAATGTCTTTGAAGACATTTTAGATGGCAATTACTCTCAACACCTGTAGTTTTTACAACGTACATAACACTGTTGAAGAGATGACATTGAGAATAGCTATGACCAAGTTTAATCACCGACAGGCAATGACAAGTATGTCCCCCTTTATGCCTGACAAAAAGTCAGATTCATAAAATGAATCCTGATTTCGGAGATATAAAAAAAGCAAAAACAAACAAACAAACAAAACCCTGCATCTTAGAATTGGTGAAATGTGGTATTTCAAATCTCAGATTCATCCCTTTGTGTGAGCAAACTACTTTAGTGTTTCTAATTCTTAGATTTCATATTCTTGAAATGGACATAACAAGGGTACCCACTACCACACATTGTTATGAAGATGGGTTAAAATAATCTTTAAAAGCAGATGGCAAAGTTTTAATTTTGTTTTTAACCATGATGGTGATATAGGAGGCTCCTGAATTTCCCCCTTCCCATGCATACACCAAATACACAGCTACATATGGAGCAATTCTCTTTGAGAAAAATCCGGAAACCAGTTGCACAATTCCAACACACTGAATGACAGAGAACATACCCACATCAAAATGGGTAGGAAAGACAGACAAACACTTGCCATAAGCCTCACCTCTAGCATTGCATTGTATAATCAGGAGAGAACTTCCAATTCCCAGCTTCTCACTGAGGAGCAAAGGGCTTAGAGAGCACATACATGGTCCAACTTTACTCCATCCAAAGGATGGGTCCCCAAAACACTTAACTCTGAAAATGCACGGGTCTTGCAGTGCGTCCCACAGTACTATAGAAAATATGGGCAGTTCTTAACAAGGGCACAAGACTTGCTGTGGCTATTGCCCCAGGGTTCAGTACACAAGAAACAGGAAAAGACCCCATCTCCTACTTTTTCCCTGGAAGAAGTTTGCATCCGTTATTAGTGTCTGCTGAGGGTCCAGCTTCTAATTAGCATATATCTAGATGCTGACTGCTCTTCTCCCTGGAGCCTGGAACTGGTGGATACTTACACAACCTTCTCCCACTGGCTCGCTCCAAAAATAAAACCAAATTGCCACTATCTCCCTGGAGGAGCTTGTAGACACATCCAGCGCCCCAATTTTACAGCTGCCAGTTGAGGTATGGGTCCCCAAATCATCTCGCTCTGATAGCCAATGAGGCTTACATTTATGAGTTGTACTAAGCAGTTTTTAAATAAGCACCGAAGCACCTCCATGGCCATATTGCAGAAGAAGCAGGCTCACTGCGGAGGAAGCAGGCAAAAATGCCTATATCCCAGTTTCTCCCTGGAGTGGGTTTGAATGCATACTTTCCCAGCTGCCACCTGACAGTCCTGCTTCTGATCAGCCTGCATCTAGCTACTGACTGCAATCCTCCTCTTTGGGATACCAGTCTTCATACACCCTCAACTAACAGGAGCTCTTAAGGATAAAGATGGCAAGTAAGACAGTCACAAAGGTTTGAGAAGCAACAAGGCGCCTATGAAGAGGAAACCTCCTGGGAATCCCTTGAAAGTGACTGAAACGACATTAACATTACATTAAAAGGAATGTACACCATGATCAAGTGGGATTTATTCCTAGGATGCAAGGATGGTTCAACATATGCAAATCAATGGGATACACTACAATAACAGAATGAAGGATAAAAATCATATGATTATCCCGATAGATGCAGAAAAAGCATTCAACAAAATTTTACATCCTTTCATGATAAAAACTCTGAACAAACTGTATATAAAAGGAACGTATTTCAATATAATAAGTCAAATATGATAAACCCACAGCTAACATCATACTCAATGGTGAAAACCTAAAATCTTTTCCCCTGAGATCAGAAACAAGATAAAGATGCCCACTCTCACCACTTATATTCAACATAATACTGGAAGTCCTATCAGAGCAATTAGTCAAGAGGGAGAAATAAAAATCATCCAAATTGAAAAGAAAGAAATAAAATTGTCTCTTTGCAAGTGTCATGATATTATATATAGAAAACCCTGAAGACTCTACCCAAAAACTTTGGAACTAATAAATGAGTTCAGTGAAGTTACAGGATACAAAATCAATATAAAAAAATCCATTGCGGGACGCCTGGGTGGCACAGCGGTTAAGCATCTGCCTTCGGCTCAGGGCGTGATCCCGGCGTTATGGGCTCGAGCCCCACATCGGGCTCTTCCGCTGTGAGACTGCTTCTTTCTCTCCCACTCCCCCTGCTTATGTTCCCTCTCTCGCTGGCTGTCTCTATCTCTGTCGAATAAATAAATAAAATCTTAAAAAAAAAATCCATTGCATTTTTATGCAATATTAACAAACTACTGGAAAGAGAAATTAAGAGAACAATCCTATTTAAAACAGCACCAAAAATAAAATACTTAAAAATATATTTAACCAAGGGGTGAAAGATCTACACACAGAAAGCTGTAAGACATGAAAAGCTATGAAAGAAATTGAAGAGGACACAAATAAATGGAAAGACATTCCATGTTCATGTATTAGAAGAATTAATATTAAAATGTCCACACAGGGGCGCCTGGGTGGCACAGCGGTTAAGCGTCTGCCTTCGGCTCAGGGAGGGATCCCGGCGTTGTGGGATCGAGTCCCACGTCAGGCTCCTCCGCTAGGAGCCTGCTTCTTCCTCTCCCACTCCCCCTGCTTGTGTTCCCTCTCTCGCTGGCTGTCTCTATCTCTGTTGAATAAATAAATAAAATCTTTAAAAAAAAAAAATGTCCACACAATCCAAAGCGATCTACAGATCAATGAAATCCCAATAAAAATTCCAATGGCATTTTCACAAAAAACAATCCTAAGTTGTGTATGAATAGCCAAAGCAATACTAAAAATTAATAATCAAGCTGGAAACATCACACTGCCTGATTTTGAAGTACATTACAAAGCTATAGTAATTAAAATAGATGGTATAAAGACAAACGCATAGACTCATGGAATGAAATAGACTGAAGCCGCGATAACCTACGCATATATAGTCAATTAATTCTTGACAATGGAGCCAAGAATATACAATGGGGAAAGGACAGCCTCTTCAATAAACAGTGCAGGGAGAACTGGACAGCTACATGCAAAAGAATGAAACTTGACCACTATTTTACACCATACACAAAAATCAACTCCATGGATGAAACACTTGAATATAGGTCCTGAAACTATTAAACTCCTAAGAGGGAATTTTCTTGACATTGATCTTGGCAATAATTTTTTTTTATTTGACACCAAAAGCAAAGGCACAAAAGCAACAACAAAAAATTGGGACTACTTCAAACTAAAAAACTTTCTGCACAGAAAAAAACCAAAAACCAAAAACAAAGAAACAAACAAAAAACACCACTGAAATGAAAAGTCAGCCTATACTATGGGAGAACATATTTGCAATCATATATTCAATACGGGTTAAAAGCCAAAATACACAAGGTACTCATACAACTCAATGTCAAAAAACAAATAACCCAATTAAAAAATGGACAAAGGACCTCTATAGAAAATTTTCCAAAGAAGACATACAAATGCCGAACAGGTACATGAAAAGGTGATGAACTTCACTAATCATCAGGGAAATGCAAATCAAATCCATAGTGAGATATCGCCTCGCATCTGTTAGGATGTCTGTTATCAAAAAGACAAGCCATAATGAGTCATGGCCAGGATGCAAAGAAAAGGGAACCCTTGTACACTGTTGATGAGGATGGAAAGTGCTATAGCCATAGTGGAAAACAGTACAGTGGTTTCAAAAAATTAAAAATAGATCTACCATATGATCCAGCAATCTCACTTCTGGGTATTGATATCAAAAAGAAACAAAATCAATATCTGGAAGAAACATTGGTACATCCATGTTCATTCCAGCATTTTTCACAATAGCCAAGGTATGGAAACAACTTAAATGTCCCTTAGTGGCTGAATGGAAGAAGACTATGTGTGTGTGAGTGTGTGAGTGTGTGTGTGTATTCAGCCATAATAAAGAAGGAAAATATGCCACTAGTGACAACACAGATGAAACCGGAGGGCATTCTCCTAAGTAAAATATCCAGACAGAAAAAGATAAATACTGCACGGTATCAATTATATATGAAATTTTTTCAAAAAGTAGAACTCACAGAAACAGAGTAAAATGTTGTTGCCATGGGCTGGGGGCTGGTGAAAGAATACAATATTTCATTTATAAGATGAATAACGTCTGAGGAGTTAATGTATAACATGGTGACTATAGTTGACAACACTATATTATATACTTGAAATTGGTGAGAACTTAAGTATTCTCCCCCCCAAAAAAGGGGGGGAACTATGTGAAGAAGTGATAGATCTGTTAATAATTTAATGGTAGGAATCCTTTCACAATGGATACATTGTGAATATCAACTCATCACATTGTGCACTTTAAATATATTGTAACTTTGTCCATTATACCTCAATAGCTGAAAAAAAAAAAAGCAGATGGCAAACTGCTAGCTCAGTTTGAATATGTGCTCAGTAAAATACCAGCTTTGAGCAGCAGCAGCAGCAGCAAGTACTCTGCTCCCAGACCTTGTCTGCCTGTGTTCCAATTCTGCTCAGCAACTTACCTGCTTGTGACCTCAGACAAATTGCTTAACCTCACTGTGCTCAATAATGTTATCTCATAATAGTATCTGAGGATGAAAGCCCTCTCCTGTAATTTAAGTAAAACCTGTGCCTGGATAAAGCAGTTGTATTCCTTAGCTGTTTTATTGCTAACTGGAGAAAGTTTCTCTTATGTAGGGTATCTATCTGGAAGGCCCTCCATCATGTAGAATATTGCTAGACTTGACAATCCTTACAGAATAGATCTAGCCTTTGGTTAATGACTCTGACTATCTTAAGGACAAAGACTGTATTTTAATTTGTGCAAGTTAGTGGGAAATTCAAGTATGTAGCACTGGTTGCAAATACACATACAATTTATATTTGCTTCTCTACCCTTCATTTTATTTTATACCCAGTGGTAGTGGTAGGATGGATAGAATGACAAAATATGAATTGTTTTTAATTTAGAGAATAAATTACAATTATTTGATAAAGCAGAGTATACTTGGATAATATAAATTATAAAGTCATACTGGATTGTGTAATTAAATTCTAAGAGCACTTTCTGAAGAGTTTCCCTTTTGTAGTTTGTGTTCTGCTGTGTAAAGTACATGATGAAGTGCCCTGAAAAATTCACTATTTAAGTTCAAGGCTACAGATCATTGAATATAGTGCTAAGAAAATTAAATGTGTGCCCAACTAGCAAAATGCTGTAAGTGAATCTGAAGCCCTCTAGAGAACACATCAGTCAGGAATATGCCACCAACTCGGCTCAAGTTTACCACCTCAGCCCTTTACAAGAAAGAATTATTGAAGATCCCAAGGTTAAGAAATGATAGCTCTACTTTGGTAAAAGAGCAGATCTACTGGGTTTATGAAGCTACCTCATTTAACAAAGTATCTTTTGAGTATCAAGGGTTCTAAAATGTACGTAAAACTGATCCCAGGTTCATTCCATTTTCGTGGAACTTGGACTTCAGAGAGTCCATGACCTTATGAAATTGTTTAGAAAATGATTTGTGAATATATAATTTTCTTTTGAGGGTTCTTAAGATTTCATCAGACCCTCTGAAGGGACCTGGAACACACACACACAAAATAAAATAAAATAAGTACTTGCTTATAATTTCTATTTCTGTGAAATAATAATTACTGCCATCTTAAGTACTTTGTCTTGCATAACTTTATAATGTTATTTTAAGTCCCATTGCATGGATGAGAAAATTGAAGAACAGAAAAGTGAATCGTCCAAAATCCAACAGCAAGTAAGTGGTAGACCCAAGAGCGGAGCCAGGCAGTTTCTTCCCCAGGGCTAATGCAGTGAACCTCTATAAACGGTCATGAAAACCAGGTCTGATATGGAGAAAAGATCTCTGGGCAGAGAATTAGAAAACTCTAATTCCAGCTCTAGATCTTCTATTAGTGGCAAGAAGAGTTAGGTTTTGAGTCTGTCAAGTGCCTCCTCTATAGGGCTGTTGGATTTAGCAAGTAAAAATATACAAAATCCAGTTAAATTTGAATTTCAAATGAACAATGAAGTATGTTTTAGTAAAAAAAAGTCCCAAATATTTTGTGGAACACACTTATACTAAAAATATATTTTCACTATTTTTCTGAAATTTAAATTTAACTGGGAGTCCTCTATTTTATCTGGCAACCCTACTATTATGTAGAATAAGGGGACACAGAGCATCACAGAACAGATTTTCTGTTTCTTCCAAGAATTTATAATAATAGTTTTAAAAAGATAAGAAATACAAACACACGAAACATTTTAAGGAATACTGACCATTGAAGTAGGTTGGTGTGTCTTGAAATCTTTCTCCCATACTTACCATCTTCTTCTCATTATAGATGCATTTTACAAATCTGGTACATATGTTTTCTTAGTGAAAAGTAGGACAATGCCTATCTTCCATTGTCTAATTTGTTGATTGAAAAAATATGAAGAGACTCAAAAGCCTGTTTAAAGTGGATCTGTCAGAATTCCTCTGTGGTTTAAAAAGATCAAAGATAACTCTGAAAAAAAAAATGGTCATAAAATTCAGAAAGGCACAGAGGGATGATCTCCAAAGCAGATTCAGTGGCTCTCAGGCCACATGTGCTTTGCACTGAGGAATTTAAGGTCCAATATACATTTATCTAAAACAATTTAAAGGTTGTCTGGAGAAGAATAGTGTGTTAATCAGAACTCGAATTCTACAGTACAAAAAAAAAAATACATGGTTTTGCTATCATGTCTCATAGGAATCCCCTTGTTCATCTTTTAAAATTAGTGGCTGATAGAGGTGCCTGTGTGGCATAGTTAGTTAAGTGACTGACTCTTGGTTTTGGCTCAGGTCATGATATCAGAGTTGTGAGATTGAGCCCCACATCGAGCTCCGTGCTCAACACGGTGTCTGCTTAAATTTCTCTCTCCCTCTGCTTCTGCCCCTTGCCTCCATGTGTGTTGTCTCTTCTCTCTCCCTCTCTCGAATAAATAAATCTTTTAAAAATAAATTAGTGGCGGGTACACTGGTGTTTATCTGCATGAATTTGATGAAATTATATGTCTCTATAGATTTATATGAGCATTTGTTGGTAGATTTGCAGTTAGCTGAAAGAGAAGTTGCATCATCCTCAAAGCAGAGACGTAGCTCTAACTCCAGTAATAGAGGCTGACACTCAGTGAGGGACAAACATATTTCAGGTGGAGGAAATCTGAAACAGTTTTGAAAGGGTCTTAGTTTTAACAAGCATATACTTGTCTTGTGAAAGGTATGTAAACAGACAGTTGTAAATGGGTCGAGGAAAAAGCGGGATTTGAGGCAGGATTTCAAATGGCCATTACGAAAGCACAGATAATAAAAACTGGCATTCTGCACAGTGGATGGAAGTTTCAAATCACTCTTTTTAAAACTTTAACACTTCAGTAAACTATCTGCATCGGTTAGGATATGTGAAGATATGCTGCTGTAATAATCTCCAAAACTCAGTGACTTAATACAGCAAAGGATTATTTCTCACTCGTATGTATTGCTGGTCTGTTAGGTTCTGTTCTGATTATAGTATTCAGGATTTTAGACTGATGATGCAGCCAACCATCTTGATAGTGACCAGTGGCCATGCAAGAAGGAAAAAGATAATTCTGCACCGAGAATTATAGGCTTTGTTGTGAAATTACAACTATCATTTCTTTCAAAATTCATTGGCCAGAACTGGTATGAAAGCTTCACGAAATCACAAGGGAGCCAGATAGGAGTATAATCCCATCATGAGCCTAGAAGTTGGAAAGTGGAAAATATTTCGCTAACAGTATTAAGAACACCATGGTATCCATTATTACTCCCACTTTTTGGATATTGTCACAGATACTAAACAGTTCAGAATTGAAACCTACCATGGGTGGAGCTAGTTCATGAATCAAGAGCATCTGCATTTGCTTTAAGATTACAGGTATGTTTTAGGTGAGATGTGTAGGAAAGAATATTAAGGTGACTTAAAGTTGACAAAACTGGATTTTGACTGCCCAAAACACATATCACAATCTATTTTGTTCCAGAAACCATTCTAAGCTCTAGGGATACAGCACGAACACAAAGGCACAATCACTGTCTCATGGGATTTAGTCCAGCAATGCTAAAATACTGCTTCTCAGTCACAGAATCTAGATATTTTAAATAAAATATACGTATGAGAAACCTCCAACGTGGAAAGAAAGGTACATGAAATATGTCAAATTTTGGCGACATCTGAGGAATAAAGGAAACTGAATCTAAAAATAGAAAATAATAGAAAATAGAAATAATAGAAAATAGAAATAATAGAAAAATAGAAAATAATCCCTTGAGTATTTTTTCATCCAAACATTAGCATTAGACAATGATATTCATTTAAATATGTTCAAGGGATTTACTGTATCTCAGTTAAAAAAAAAAAAAAA